>NC_134353.1:831966561-832266561 GCF_048569485.1 Anomaloglossus baeobatrachus | reverse complement strand
AAATCCACAGGTATAAAAAAACGCAGTGTGTGCATAGCATTTTTTATACCCATAGGATTTGCTGGGGAATGACTGTAGCAATGTTAGCACATTTTCTGCAGCAAATCCACGGCAAATCCACGGAAAAATCCGCAACGTGTGCACAGGGCCTAAGGCCCTGTGCGCACAATGCGGATTTAACTCGGATTTTGCGGTTTTGGAGCGTTTTTTACCGCGGGTGCGAGATTCTTTAAGAGGGTCCGGATTTTCCTTAAGAAAAAGGCCCTTTGTAGTGCGCACGTAACCTTAGACCTCATTCAGGTATGTTTTTTCACCCATGAATTCTCAGTGTTTTTCATGGACAGGACATGTACAGGATATTAGTCCATGATGTGGTCCACACACATGTGTTTTTTTGCACTCCGTTTGTCTACATAAAAAAATCAGATGCATGTCCTTTTTTATCTCAGTCACAGATAAAAATTACCCATTCAAGTCTGTGGGCCCGTGAAAATCAAATCAATCACCCTGTGCAATTTGTGTGCTGCCCATTTTTACCATTGTAATGGATAGAAGTTTTACAACTGTTTTTTGCAGATGGTGAAAATATTCAACCGCACTTTGTTGAAAATTGGTCCATTTCTTGTCACATGCAAGAAAAAAATGGACGTCGCAATGACACCAAAATATTGGGATGGAAATTGTTAAGATTTTACCGAAATCTGTAGAAACATATATTTAGTATTTTTTGGACTATAAGGTGTTAGGAAGCACACCAATTTAGGTGGCAGAAAATTGGAAAATCAATTCTCCTGCTAATTACAACTTTTCAGGAGGTGTAAAGTGGAAAGGTCATTATCACTCATTTTCTAATTTTAATGCACTAGGGAAGAATAGGGATGTAATAGAGCTCTTGTTAGTGTTTATCTGCAGTGTGTATTATACACACACAGCTCAACTACAAATGTGCAAATATACACAGAGCTCTGCTACATACACATATAGACACACAGCTCTGCGACAACCACATACAGACACACCCAGCTTTGCTACATGGACATAGACATACACAGCTCTGCTACATATGCACATGTACACATACACCTTTGTTACATTCAAACTATATGCACATAGACTCACAAAGCTCTTCTACATGCACATTTATAGACAAAACACAGCTCTGCTTCATATGCACATATTGACACACAATTCTGTCACATATGCACATATAGATACACACAGCTCTGCTGTATAAACACTACATGCACATTAACAAACACAGAGCTTTGCTTCATGCACATTTATACACACACAACTCTGCTACATGGAAATTTACATACCCACATAACTTTGATACACGTACATTTACTTATACATATAGCTTTGCTCCACCAAATTTAAATACACACACAGCTCTGCTACATGCACATCCACATATAATCACATAGCGCTGCTACCTGCACATTTTACACATGCAGCTCTGTTACATGCATATTTATATACACACACTATACGTTACCACATTTCGACATTTCGCAGTTCCTTCCAGGTCATTTGACTGATCACATGACCTGAGTTAATCAAGTGAAAGGTCCTTGAGCTGCTCATCTTTTACAGCTTCAGTGTTAGTCCTGGCAGATTCCTCTCCTGCTCTGCACTGCATCATATAGATCAGTGTGCATCTGAAGGAGAGAGAGACGTTCTTGCTGTGATCAGGGAGGATGCTGTTTCAGCATTCACCTTCATCACAGTAAGCTTCCTCTGGACTATAAGGCCTAAGCCACACGGTGAGAAAATCAGTGCGAGTGTAGTGCAATAAAACAGTGCATTCCACTCAGACCAATATTAGCCTGGGTGTCAGCACTAGAGTTGAGCACGGTTCGCGGTTCGAGGTTCTCCAGTTCGGGGCTCGAGTGATTTTTGGGGCTGTTCGAGATCGAACTAGAACTCGAGCTTTTTGCAAAAGCTCGATAGTTCTAGATACGTTCGAGAACGGTTCTAGCAGCAAAAAGCAGGGCTCTTTACAGCTACAGTGTGCAGGAGCCATCGCTGGCAGCCTGCCACAAGCTGGTAACCAAGATAAACATCGGGTATCCAAGCAAAGCGCTTTGGTTAGTAACCCGATGTTTATCTTAGTTACGTGCAGGAAGCCCACACTTCCCGCTCAGCTCGCTCCGCCCCCTCCTGCCCGCGGCATGTATACATACATATACACACACGCACACACACACACACACTCTCACACATGCAACCCCCCCCCCCCGCTCGGCTTACCTGCGGTGATGAAGTCCCGCCATCCCGACCTCAGCGCTGTCACTGTCCTCCATGGCCGCCGCTTGTCACATCACCTATCGCTTCCGACCCGAGACTGACACTGGCGGTGACGTCACGGACCTCTCGCGATGCTTGATGTGAAGGCGCCGGTCATTGACCTCAGTGACAGGGGCTGTCAGTGTGCTGGAGATCAGCGCAGGTAATGTACCTCGCTGACAGCAGCACTTGTCATGCCCTGCAGTGACCTGGGCTGACCCATTGATGTTAGCTCAGGTCACTGCATTGCTCTCCCAGCCAATGGGGAACATCCTGCTCTTCATTGACTGGGACAGTGTGGATCGTCATGGCAACCCCTTGGATTACACCAGACCTGGATTTGTTTTTCTTTCTAATAAATTGGTTAAAGAGGGAATGTTTTGGGGAGTGTTTTTTCAAATAAAAATGTGTTTGTCATCTATTTTTTTTTATTACTGACTGGGTTGGTGATGTCGGGTATCTGATAGACGCCTGACCTCACCAACCCCAGGGCTTGATGCCAGGTGACATTACACATCTGGTATTAACCCCATATATTACCCCGTTTGCCACCGCACCAGGGCGCGGGATGAGCTGGGGCGAAGCACCAGGATTGGCGCATCTAATGGATGCGCCACTTCTGGGGCGGCTGCGGCCTGCTATTTTTAGGCTTGGGAGAGTCCAATAACTATGGACCTCCCTAGTCTGAGAATATCAGGCCCCAGCTGTCTGCTTTACCTTGGCTGGTGATCCAATTTTGGGGGACCCCTACGTGTTTTTTTTTTATTTAAATTATTTATTTAATTTAAAATAACAGCGTGGGGTGCCCTCAGTTTTGGATTACCAGCCAAGGTGAGGTTGCCAGCTGTGGTCTGCAGGCTGCAGCCGTCTGCTTTACCCTAGCTGGCTACAAAACTAGGGGGAACCCTACGTCATTTTTTTTTTTCTTTTTTTTGGCTAAATACAAAGCTAAGCACCCCTTAGTGCCACATGAAAGGCACCAAAGGGTGCTCCACTTTTTCTCCACTTTTTCTCCACTTTTTCTCCACTTTTTCTCCACTTATTCTCCACTTATTCTCCACTTTTTCTCCATTTATTCTCCACTTTTTCTCCACTTTTTCTCCATTTTTTTCTCCACTTTTTCTCCACTTTTTCTCCATTTTTTTCTCCACTTTTTCTCCACTTTTTCTCCACTTTTTCTCCACTTTTTCTCCACTTATTCTCCACTTTTTCTCCACTTATTCTCCACTTTTTCTCCATTTTTTTCTCCACTTTTTCTCCACTTATTCTCCACTTTTTCTCCACCTTTTCTCCACTTTTTCTCCACTTTTTCTCCACTTTTTCTCCACTTATTCTCCACTTTTTCTCCACTTTTTCTCCATTTATTCTCCACTTTTTCTCCATTTTTTTCTCCACTTTTTCTCCACTTTTTCTCCACTTATTCTCCGCTTTTTCTCCACTTATTCTCCACTTTTTCTCCACTTATTCTCCACTTATTCTCCACTTTTTCTCCATTTATTCTCCACTTATTCTCCCCTTTTTCTCCACTTTTTCTCCATTTTTTTCTCCACTTTTTCTCCACTTTTTCTCCATTTATTCTCCACTTTTTCTCCACTTTTTCTCCATTTTTTTCTCCATTTTTTTCTCCACTTTTTCTCCACTTTTTCTCCACTTTTTCTCCACTTTTTCTCCACTTATTCTCCACTTATTCTCCACTTTTTCTCCATTTATTCTCCACTTATTCTCCCCTTTTTCTCCACTTTTTCTCCATTTTTTTCTCCACTTTTTCTCCACTTTTTCTCCATTTATTCTCCACTTTTTCTCCATTTTTTTCTCCACTTTTTCTCCACTTTTTCTCCACTTTTTCTCCACCTTTTCTCCACTTTTTCTCCACTTTTTCTCCACTTATTCTCCACTTTTTCTCCACTTTTTCTCCACTTATTCTCCATTTATTCTCCACTTTTTCTCCACTTTTTCTCCATTTTTTTCTCCATTTTTTTCTCCACTTTTTCTCCACTTTTTCTCCACTTTTTCTCCACTTTTTCTCCACTTATTCTCCACTTATTCTCCACTTTTTCTCCATTTATTCTCCACTTATTCTCCCCTTTTTCTCCACTTTTTCTCCATTTTTTTCCCCACTTTTTCTCCACTTTTTCTCCATTTATTCTCCACTTTTTCTCCATTTTTTTCTCCACTTTTTCTCCACTTTTTCTCCACTTTTTCTCCACCTTTTCTCCACTTTTTCTCCACTTTTTCTCCACTTATTCTCCACTTTTTCTCCACTTTTTCTCCACTTATTCTCCACTTTTTCTCCACTTATTCTCCACTTTTTCTCCACTTTTTCTCCACTTTTTCTCCACTTTTTCTCCACTTTTTCTCCACTTTTTCTCCACTTATTCTCCACTTTTTCTCCACTTATTCTCCACTTTTTCCCCACTTATTCTCCACTTTTTCTCCATTTTTTTCTCCAATTTTTCTCCACTTATTCTCCACTTTTTCTCCACTTTTTCTCCACTTTTTCTCCACTTTTTCTCCACTTTTTCTCCACATTTTCTCCACATTTTCTCCACTTTTTCTCCACTTTTTCTCCACTTATTCTCCACTTTTTCTCCACTTTTTCTCCACTTATTCTCCACTTTTTCTCCACTTATTCTCCACTTATTCTCCACTTTTTCTCCATTTATTCTCCACTTATTCTCCCCTTTTTCTCCACTTTTTCTCCATTTTTTTCTCCACTTTTTCTCCACTTTTTCTCCATTTATTCTCCACTTTTTCTCCACTTTTTCTCCATTTTTTTCTCCACTTTTTCTCCACATTTTCTCCACTTTTTCTCCACTTATTCTCCACTTTTTCTCCACTTATTCTCCACTTTTTCTCCACTTATTCTCCACTTATTCTCCACTTTTTCTCCATTTATTCTCCACTTATTCTCCCCTTTTTCTCCACTTTTTCTCCATTTTTTTCTCCACTTTTTCTCCACTTTTTCTCCACTTATTCTCCACATTTTCTCCACTTATTCTCCACTTTTTCTCCACTTTTTCTCCACTTTTTCTCCACTTATTCTCCATTTATTCTCCACTTTTTCTCCACTTTTTCTCCATTTTTTTCTCCACTTTTTCTCCACTTTTTCTCCATTTATTCTCCACTTATTCTCCACTTTTTCTCCACTTTTTCTCCATTTTTTTCTCCACTTTTTCTCCACTTTTTCTCCATTTATTCTCCACTTTTTCTCCATTTTTTTCTCCACTTTTTCTCCACTTTTTCTCCACTTTTTCTCCACTTTTTCTCCACTTTTTCTCCATTTATTCTCCACTTTTTCTCCACTTTTTCTCCATTTTTTTCTCCACTTTTTCTCCACTTTTTCTCCACTTATTCTCCACTTTTTCTCCACTTATTCTCCACTTTTTCTCCACTTTTTCTCCACTTTTTCTCCACTTTTTCTCCATTTTTTTCTCCACTTTTTCTCCACTTTTTCTCCACTTTTTCTCCACTTATTCTCCACTTTTTCTCCACTGTTTCTCCATTTTTTTCTCCAATTTTTCTCCACTTTTTCTCCATTTTTTTCTCCGCTTTTTCTCCACTTTTTCTCCACTTATTCTCCACTTTTTCTCCACTTATTCTCCACTTTTTCTCCACTTTTTCTCCACTTATTCTCCATTTATTCTCCACTTTTTCTCCACTTTTTCTCCATTTTTTTCTCCACTTTTTCTCCACTTTTTCTCCATTTATTCTCCACTTATTCTCCACTTTTTCTCCACTTTTTCTCCATTTTTTTCTCCACTTTTTCTCCACTTTTTCTCCATTTATTCTCCACTTTTTCTCCACTTTTTCTCCATTTTTTTCTCCACTTTTTCTCCACTTTTTCTCCACTTTTTCTCCACTTTTTCTCCACTTTTTCTCCACTTATTCTCCACTCTTTCTCCATTTATTCTCCACTTTTTCTCCACTTTTTCTCCATTTTTTTCTCCACTTTTTCTCCACTTTTTCTCCACTTTTTCTCCACTTATTCTCCACTTTTTCTCCACTTATTCTCCACTTTTTCTCCACTTTTTCTCCACTTTTTCTCTATTTATTCTCCACTTTTTCTCCACTTTTTCTCCATTTATTCTCCACTTTTTCTCCACTTTTTCTCCATTTTTTTCTCCACTTTTTCTCCACTTTTTCTCCACTTTTTCTCCACTGTTTCTCCATTTTTTTCTCCACTTTTTCTCCACTTTTTCTCCACTTTTTCTCCACTTATTCTCCACTTATTCTCCACTTATTCTCCACTTTTTCTCCACTTTTTCTCCACTTTTTCTCCGTTCTTTTTCTATGGTCGGTCTACCCATTAGCTCTGCCATGCATACTGTAGCTCTACACCTACTGCACATGTTACTATATGATTGACATCTCTTTCGTACCAGAGCTGTCTAAGTCTACTCTGACCCCATATTTGTCATTACTATATTGTCCTTGTACTGTATTATGACATTTGTATCATGTGTTTCATTTCTTGCTGTGTTGCAATTTTTTTGCTGCATGCCAATTGTACCTCTACATTGTTCGAGTTTATGTTATTGTTCTCTCACTCTTATGTGATACTGATTATTGTCATTTTTCATGATTACATGCAGATAAGTCCAATCTGACGAAGGCTCAGGCCGAAACGTCAATTGTAACTTGTTTTGGACAAAAACATATATGCTTATGAAAAAAAAAATGTTCTTAATACGGACCAATAAAGAGTGATTTTGCATTACTATCCATTGGGACTTACTGACTTAGTCTGGGAGATTTAGAGTGCCGAGGTTACTCACTAATTTTATCTATTATTACCTCTGAGCACCTATATACCAGTGAGCAGAGCTTCCTCTACAGTAGTTCTCCTAATTAGGCATGCCCTTACCTCATGAGCAGGGCATTGCAGCTTTGGTAGCAACCATTACGACATGGACTCTGCTGCTGTGGACCCGGGGAGAGTGAGTGCAGATTCATTGCACCCACACTCCTCACATGAAGGGTCCACACTCCTAGAAAATGGGGGATACGTTCCCTGGGTGTCTCCCCCCCATATTCTAGACGGTCCAGAGTCGTCGTGGGACCCCTTTATTTTTTTTCTTACAATAAATTGGTGAAAGAGGAAATGTTTTGGGGACTGTTTTTTCAAATAAATTTCTTTTGTCGATTTTTTTTTTGTTAGTACTGACAGTTTATGATGTTGGGTATCTAATAGACGCCATGACATCACAAACTGCTGGGCTTGATCTCAGGTGACTTTACAGCTAGTATCAACCCGATTTATTACCCCGTTTGCCACTGCACCAGGGCACGGGATGAGCTGGGGTGAAGCGCCAGGATTGGCGCATCTAGTGGATGCGCCACGTCTGGGGTGCCTGCGGCCTGCTATTTTTAGGCTGTGAAGGCCCAATAACTATGGACCTTCCCACCCTGAGAATACCAGACCACAGCTGTCCGCTTTACCTTGGCTGGTGATCCAATTTGGAGGGGACCCTACTTTTTTTGTGTAATTATTAATATTTATAAAATAATTATAAAAAAGAGCCTGAGGGGACCTCCACATTGGATCCACAACCACGGTAAAGCTGCCAGCTGTGGTTTTCAGGCTACAGCCGTCTGCTTTACCCTAGCTGGCTATCAAAAATGGGGGGACCCAACGTCATTTTTTTTTTTTAACTATTTTTTAAATAGAAAAAATTAATGGGCTTCCCTGTATTTTGATTGCCAACCAAGGTAACGGCAGGAAGATGGGGGTGGCAACCCATAGCTGTCTGCTTTATCTGCGCTGAGAATCAAAAATACCGCGGAGCGCTACGTCATTTTTTTAAAGATTTATTTTTACAGCACTGTGATGTCCAGCAATCAAAATACAGGGAAGCCCATTTTATTTTTAGTTATTTATATAAATAATTAAAAAAAATAAATATGGGCTCCCGCTGCATTTTTTGTATTGCTAGCTAAGGGTAATCCAAGCAGCTACTGGCTGCTAACCCCCACTGCTTGGTGTTACCTTCACTGGCAATGGAAAATCCAGGGAAGCATTTTTTATTTTTTTTGCCAAAAACTACAAAAAAAGGACGTGAGCTTCGCCATATTTTTGTATGCTAGCCAGGTATAGCAGGCAGGTGCTGGAAGAGTTGGATACAGCGCCAGAATATGGCGCTTCTATGAAAATGCCATTTTCTGAGGCGGCTGCAGACTGCAATTCGCAGCAGTGGGGCCCAGAAAGCTCAGGCCAACCTGTGCTGCGGATTCCAATCCCCAGCTGCCTAGTTGTACCTGGCTGGACACAAAAATGGGGCGAAGCCTACGTCATTTGTTTTCTAATTATTTCATGAAATTCATGAAATAATAAAAAAAGGGCTTCCCTTTATTTTTGGTTCCCAGCCGGGTACAAATAGGCAACTGGGGGTTGGGGGCAGCCGTACCTGCCTGCTGTACCTGGCTAGCATACAAAAATATGGCGAAGCCCACATAATTTTTTCAGGGGGCAAAAAACTTCTGCATACAGTCCTGGATGGAGTATGCTGAGCCTTGTAGTTCTGCAGCTGCAGTCTGTCTGTATGGAGAAGAGCAGACAGCAGCTGCAGAACTACAAGGCTCAGCATACTCCATCCAGGACTGTATGCAGAATTTTTTTGCCCACCAAAAAAATGACGTGGGCTTCGCCATATTTTTGTATGCTAGCCAGGTACAGCGGGCAGCCACGGGCTGCCTCCAACCCCCAGTTGCCTATTTGTACCCGGCTGGGAACCAAAAATATAGGGAAGCCCGTTTTTTTTAATTATTTCACTTATTTCATGAAATAATTAAAAAACAAAAGACGTGGGCTTCGCCCTATTTTTGTGTCCAGCCGGGTACAACTAGGCAGCTGGGGATTGGAATCCGCAGCACAGGTTAGCCCGAGGTTTGTGGGCGCCTCTGCTGCGGATTTCAGTCCGCAGCCGTCCCAGAAAATGGCGCTCTCATAGAAGCGCCATCATCTGGCGCTGTATCCAACTCTTCCAACAGCCCTGGAGTCGGGTGGCTTGTTGGGTAATCATGAGTTAATACTGGCTTTGTTTTACCAGCCAGTATTAAGCCAGAGATTCTTAATGACAGGCACGTTTGACACGGCCATTAAGAATCTCCAAAGGGTTAAAAAAAAGACACCACACAGAGAAAAAATACTTTAATAGAAATAAATACACAGACACATTAGAGACTCCATCTTTATTACCCCCTGTCAGCCCTCCACAATCCTGCTCTTCTGTCTTCTTTCTTTCTAGTGTAGTAGTAGTGACGATTGTAGTGAGGATGAGATTCACCAGCTCATCACTTGGGGCTGGGGAACCTCCATCCTCACTACAATCATCACTAGTGTAGTAGTAGTGACGATTGTA
Organism: Anomaloglossus baeobatrachus; assembly: GCF_048569485.1. Lineage (NCBI taxonomy): Eukaryota > Metazoa > Chordata > Amphibia > Anura > Aromobatidae > Anomaloglossus > Anomaloglossus baeobatrachus. The sequence continues at coordinate 832,256,914 of NC_134353.1, read as the reverse complement.
GTGAGGAAGGATGAGATTCACCAGCTCATCACTTGGGGCTCGGGAACCTCCATCCTCACTACAATCATCACTAGTGTAGTAGTAGTGACGATTGTAGTGAGGATGAGGTTCACCAGCTCATCACTTGGGGCTGGGGAACCTCCATCCTCACTACAATCATCACTAGTGTAGTAGTAGTGACGATTGTAGTGAGGATGAGATTCACCAGCTCATCACTTGGGGCTGGGGAACCTCCATCCTCACTACAATCATCACTAGTGTAGTAGTAGTGACGATTGTAGTGAGGAAGGATGAGGTTCACCAGCTCATCACTTGGGGCTGGGGAACCTCCATCCTCACTACAATCATCACTACAATCGGGAAGCAGCGTGCAGCCTTCACTCCGTGAGTGATCAGTGCTGGCTGCTAGCGGTAACGCTGACAGACGCGTTACCATAGCAACGGTGCTCTCGGAGCCGCGGTTAGCAGTGACGTCACCGCTAACTGCGTTGCTATGGCAACGGCGATCTCCGTTAATGACCGGCTGTGTCAGCCGGTCCCTAACGGAACGGGGAGTCGACCGTGTGCTAGAGCATGTCGCCGGTACACGGCGATACACATATGTGCACCGTGTACCGGAGAGATGCACTCGCAGGTCCTACATGACGTGTCATAGTCATGTGACCAGTCTGTAGCCAATGAGATAATAGCCACGTGACTGGTCACATGGCTATTTTGACGTCACGATAGGTCCTGCATCTCTGCTGGCAGTGCAGGTCACCGGGAGGATTCAGCGATCATCGGATGGAATAGCGGCAGGAGACAGAGTGCAGAAGGGATCGCGAGGACCGGTAAGTGTTATGGCAATGTTTATTAACTGTTTGTGTACATTTATAATGCATTTTTATGTGTTTGTGATTGCCTCCCATTCTAGCTTATACGTTCGAGTTCGGTTCGTCGAACGTTCGACGAACCGAACTCGAACGGGACCCCCGTTCGGCGAACCGGCCTCGAGCCGAACCGGGACCAGTTCGCTCATCTCTAGTCAGCACACATGTGCGATTATTTTCTCAGCCCTAATCAGACCGAGTAAACAATCGCAGCATGCTGCGATTGTAATGCGAGACTCTTTTCTCTCGCACCCATTCAAGTGAATGGGGCGAGAGAAAAATCGCACTGCACTTGCGGTACACCGGTGTACGACGCGTGAAGAGCGAGAATCGCAATAGCCGGCTACGGAGGATAGAGGGAGAGAAATCCCTCCCCTCCGCAGCGCTGGCCCGCCCATCCTCCTTGCCGGCCCGCCCCTCCTTTGTGCCGGCCCGCCCCATGCAGCTGAGTCCGCTCGCACAGTCGGACCTCAGTCGCAGGGATACTAGCATGACACTCGGCTCCTGCTGTGCTGCCAGCGAGAGCCGAGTGTCATGCGAGCATCGCACTAGTGCCCCGTGTGGCCCCGGCCTAACGCACAAACTTTTTAGAAAAAGTTTCTGTTACTAAAAAAGTGCATGTTATTGTCCAAAAAACACGATAGCTAGAAATAACCTTCAGCATCAGCACCGGTAAGTCTCCTACCCTGCCCACCCAGGCTACACATCTTGTGACCACAGTCATTACATTCTTGACTCCTACTCACTGGTACAGGGAGGTTTAGCATATCTGAGAAGATGTTAGTGTACCGCCCTGAGAGGGGCCCAGCCGCTTCTTCCGCTTGCTCGGGCCGAGCTGCTCGAGCTCCGGGCTCGGGTTGTCGGTGGCACGAGCGCCTCCGTACCGGGGGCCACGTCGCTCTGTTAAGGAAGAGGCAAAAGGGTGGTGGTGGTGCGGGACAAGGCGCGCAGCCGGGCGGGCCGCGTTGTCGTCCTACGGGTCATGACGCCACCCACGGGTCGTGGTGACGGGATGCACCACCACAATCTAGATGTTAGCCCCTCCATGGGTAGGGGCGGTGTGTCCCGGGGCCCGGTGGTGAGGGGGCGCTGGCGACGGTGTTGTTGTCGGGGTGCAGGGTGCCGTGCTGCGGTGCAGTGTCATGCCCGGATGGCACTGGTGTACTCACGATTAATTCACACTCAGAGTCACTGGTAAACCAAAGTTCGGGTATGGTCGGGTCCCGCAGCCGGCTGCTTGTGTCCCCTGTGAGGTTGATGGTGGCCCCTTTTCCCTTGCACCTCGTGTGCGGTTTTTCGGCTCCCCTGCCTGGACAGTGGTAGCCCGCTCCCCGGCATTGAGCTGCCAGAGGAGCCCTCAGTTGCCCGCAGGCACTGGCCCGTCGGGTGTTTGGCCCTTGGCGGTGGCACTCACCTGGAATCGGTGGGCTTTTGCCTTCTTTCGGGACTTTGGGTGTGGATGAAGCCATGAGGTCCAGCCAGCAATCAGTCAATTTGCCTATACTCAGTGGTTTCTAAGCTAGGACGGGGTCTGAGTACCCGGTTTCTGGTGCTCCGGTACATGGTTGACTCCCCGGTTCAGGGCCGGCGGGCTCCAACCCTGGCCCGGTCCCTACGGTTCCGTCGGTTGCTGTACCGGTACTCCTGCAGGTGGCCACCACCATCTGCCTGCCTGATGTTTCCAAGGGGCCCAGGCTCCTACCCGGGTCCCTGACAGCTTCTCTCCTTTTCACCTCCTGTCACTGTCACACTCTACAACTTAACTCCCTGTATTTCCTGCCTCAGGCCCATAGTCTCCTTGGTGGGCGTGCCTTTCTGCCTGACTCTGCCCACCTGGTGTGCCCTACTGGCCCAGAGGGAGGCATCAGGTCTCCCTTTCGGGTGACGGGTGTGTCCTCACAGGGGGTGGGGGTGTGTGTGTAATGTGGTAGGTGTTGTTACCTGTGACCCCTGGGGTCCAGGGCGTCACATTAACAAATTATCATATCTTCTAAGTCCTGAAAGTTGTCCATTAGTCAGACTTAGGGTACATTCAGACGTCAGTTTTTCTTGCATGAGTTTTACTCATGTTTTTCATTAGTGGAATTCAATTGTACTCTATTGAATTGCTCACATATTAGCATATTTTGTCAACCCGAGTGATCTGCACAAAATCACGTAAACATGTCTGATATTGATAAGAATCTCAAAACAAGCTCACAAATATAAGCCTATGGGTTCATGAAAAAAATCGGACAACACTTATGAGACTGGTAGCAGAGATACTGGAAGCCACAAGCATGCAAGAGACAATTAGCAAAGTTATTGCAAATAGCAGGTAGACATGAGACCAGTAGCAGAGGTGCCTGAAACTGGTCACTGTAAAGGAATAGCTAAATATTAGCTGAATGATATATATTGTATATTGGAGGACTTGTGAAAGAATGAATTATAAAAATAAATTATGGGACTGCTGCTTTAAAGAATACTGCTGCCTTGAAAGGGTTAACTTGGTCTACAATATTTTTTAGGTAGGCGCTTTCTGCTATATCCATGTGAATGCCAGGATCCTAGATATCCTATTACAACTTTGCCTCAAGCATTAAACTGCCTCCATCAGCTTGTCTTCTTTTTATAGTGCCAACTATGTTATGCACATACAGTCATATGAAAAAGTTTGGGCACCCCTATTAATGTTAACCTTTATTCTTTATAACAATTTGGGGTTTTGCAACTGCTATTTCAGTTTCATATATCTAATAACTGATGGACTCAGTAATATTTCTGGATTGAAATGAGGTTTATTGTACTAACAGAAAATGTGCAATCCGCATTTAAACAAAATTTGACTGGTGCTAAAGTATGGGCACCCTTATCGATTTCTTGATTTGAACACTCCTAACTACTTTTTACTGACTTACTAAAGCACTATATTGGTTTTGTAACCTCATTGAGCTTTGAACTTCATAGGCAGGTGTATCCAATCATGAGAAAAGGTATTTAAGGTGGCCACTTGCAAGTTGTTCTCCTATTTGAATCTCCTATGAAGAGTGGTATCATGGGCTCCTCAAAACAACTCTCAAATGATCTGAAAACAAAGATTATTCAACATAGTTGTTCAGGGGAAGGGTACAAAAAGTTGTCTCAGAGATTTAAACTGTCATTTTCCACTGTGAGGAACATAGTAAGGAAATGGAAGAACACAGGCACAGTTCTTGTGAAGCCCAGAAGTGGCAGGCCAAGAAAAATATCAGAAAGGCAGAGAAGACGAATGGTGAGAACAGTCAAGGACAATCCACAGACCACCTCCAAAGACCTGCAGCATCATCTTGCTGCAGATGGTGTTAATGTGCATCGGTCAACAATACAGCGCACGTTGCAAAAGGAGAAGCTGTATGGGAGAGTGATGCGAAAGAAGCCGTTTCTGCAAGCACGCCACAAACAGAGTCGCCTGAGGTATGCAAAAGCACATTTGGACAAGCCAGTTACATTTTGGAAGAAGGTCCTGTGGACTGATGAAACAAAGATTGAGTTGTTTGGTCATACAAAAAGGCGTTATGCATGGAGGCAAAAAAACACGGCATTCCAAGAAAAGCACTTGCTACCCACAGTAAAATTTGGTGGCGGTTTCATCATGCTTCGGGGCTATGTGGCCAATGCCGGCACGGGGAATCTTGTTAAAGTTGAGGGTCGCATGGATTCAACTCAGTATCAGCAGATTCTTGACAATAATGTGAAAGAATCAGTGACGAAGTTGAAGTTACGCAGGGGATGGATATTTCAGCAAGACAATGATCCAAAACACCGCTCCAAATCTACTCAGGCATTCATGCAGAGGAACAATTACAATGTTCTGGAATGGCCATCCCAGTCCCCAGACCTGAATATCACTGAAAATCTGTGGGATGATTTGAAGCGTGCTGTCAATGCTCGGCGACCATCAAACTTAACTGAACTGGAATTGTTTTGTAAACAGGAATGGTCAAATATACCTTCATCCAGGATCCAGGAACTCATTAAAAGCTACAGGAAGCGACTAGAGGCTGTGATTTTTGCAAAAGGAAGATCTACAAAATATTAATGTCACTTTTATGTTGAGGTGCCCATACTTTTGCACCGGTAAAATTTTGTTTAAATGCGGATTGCACATTTTCTGTTAGTACAATAAACCTCATTTCAATCCAGAAATATTACTCAGTCCATCAGTTATTAGATATATTAAGCTGAAATACCTATTGAAAAAACCCAAATTGTTATAAAGAAAAAAGGTTAACATTAATAGGGGTGCCCAAACGTTTTCATATGACTGTATCTATACACCTCGCAGTCCATATAATGTATAATAAAACATCATTAAGCAGACCATCTCACCATGTTCTGTTATTTCATAGTCTGCTTTTAATGCTCACATGCCCGATTTAGGCAGTTTTGGTGTGGACAGGGTCATCTTGGGCCATACTTGCTAACCTCCAGGATTCCAAAGAGGGGAACAGAAGTTTCATGGGTAGTATGCTGCACAGACTTTTTTCCCTTTTGTTCACCGATCTATGTGTATACTGTATAGCCCCAAACTAGAGCAGAAACTATACATATTAATCCCAAATCATATGTACCATGGTTCACAACCGTCCTGGATTCAGTAGGACTGTCTGGATTTAGCAAGACTGTCCGGATTTGAGGGCTCTCTCCCGCAGTCCCGCTGATCCCAGCCCTTGTCCTGACTCCTCCCTTTATGCAGTAAATAAATTAACTCATAATGAGCAGTGCATAAATTAAATTCTCATCTGCTCTGATTTCCCAGGACAGAGCTAGAAAGCAAGAATTTGTGAACTCTTTGTCCATAGGCAGCAGCTCTACCATAGATAGATATCTAGATAGAATGAAAAAAGAGAGGACTGGCAGCACTTATCATAATGTGAATAGATGGGTATCTTGTTCATGATGATACAAAATGAAATAAAGATAAAAACAGTCGCACATTATAATGCACAGATATAAACATAAACTATTAATAAAAAAGTTTTTAGAGGTGTTTAGAATGTTAAGATGGCCATTGTAATACCAGCCCAGCACTACATCATGGCTACCTCCTTTGCTGGGTCCTACTCTACACTGCAACTTCCGATGCCAAGGATACCATAGAAACCAAAATACTCTGAGAAAGAATGCAGGATAAAGATTCTGGAGGAAAAACAAAATCAAATCTGTGTGACAAAGCGTCAGCCCTCATGTTATTAGACCCCAGCCTAATGCCTGCTTTACACGCTTCAATAAATCTTTCAATCCGTCGTCGGGGTCAAGTTGTAAGTGACGCACATCCTGCATCGTTCGTGACGTACTTGCGTGTGACACCTACGTGCGATCAAGATTGAACGAAAATACGGTGATCGCATACACGTCGTTTATTCCTCATACATTGGACGTTTTGTTGTATGAACCTAGTCAATTGTAACGTGTGACATCCCTCATACGATTTTGGTGTCTGATGCTATGTGCGCAGGTGTGCGCTCTGCACCGCAGCTTAAAAAAGGTCTGTTTCAGAGCGGAGCTGAAAAGCTGTGTTCTGAAGCGCCTCACAATGTCTGTCATGCACTAATCTCTGTCAATCGGTCACTATCTCTGTCCCTCTCTCTCTGTCCATGTCAGGCAATTCCTCTTACTCCCCCTCTCATACTCACCGATCCCCGATCTCCGGCGATGCACGGCATTCACACTGCTCCGGCGGCTTTTACTGTTTTGAAAAAGCCGGCCGCCCATTAAACAATCTCGTATTCCCTGCTTTCCCCGCCCACCGGCGCCTATGATTGGTTACAGTGAGACACGCCCCCACGCTGAGTGACAGGTGTCACACTGCACCCAATCACAGCAGCCGGTGGGCGTGTCTATACTGTGCAGTGAAATAAATAATTAAATAATTTAAAAAAACGGCGTGCGGTCCCCCCCCAATTTTAAAACCAGCCAAATAAAGCCATACAGCTGAAGGCTGGTATTCTCAGGATGGGGAGCTCCACGTTATGGGGAGCCCCCCAGCCTAACAATATCAGCCAACAGCCGCCCAGAATTGCCGCATACATTAGATGCGACAGTTCTGGGACTGTACTCGGCTCTTCCCGATTTGCCCTGGTGCTTTGGCAAATCGGGGTAATAAGGAGTTATTGGCAGCCCATAGCTGCCAATAAGTCCTAGATTAATCATGTCAGGCGTCTCCCCGAGATTCCTTCCATGATTAATCTGTAAATTACAGTAAATAAACACACACACACCCGAAAAAATCCTTTATTAGAAATAAAAAACACAAACATATACCCTGGTTAACCACTTTAATCAGCCCCAAAAAGCCCTCCATGTCCGGCGTAATCCAGGATGGTCCAGCGTCGCTTCCAGCTCTGCTGCATGGAGGTGACCAGAGCTGCAGAATACACCGCCGCTCCGGTCACCTCCACACAGCAACTGAAGAGAGCCGCGTGATCGGCTGAGCTGTCACTGAGGTTACCCGCTGTCACTGGATCCAGCGGTGGCCGCGGGTAACCTCAGTGACAGCTCAGCTGATCGCGATACTCACCGCCGCTCCTCTCACCTCCACGCAGCAACTGAGGTGAGTAGCGCGATCAGCTGAGCTGTCACTGAGGTTATCCGCGGCCACCACTGGATCCAGTGACAGCGGGTAACCTCAGTGACAGCTCAGCCAATCGCACGGCTGTCTTCAGTTGCTGTGTGGAGGTGACCGGAGCGGCTGTGTCTGCTGCAGCTTCGGTCACCTCCATGCAGCAGCGCTGGATGCGACGCTGGACCATCCTGGATTACGCCGGACATGGAGGGCTTTTTGGGGCGGATTAAAGTGGTTAACCAGGGTATATGTTTGTGTTTTTTATTTATAATAAATAATTGTTCGGGTGTGTGTTTATTTACTGTAATTTACAGATTAATCATGGAGGGTGTCTCATAGACGCCTGACATGATTAATCTAGGACTTATTGGCAGCTATGGGCTGCCAATAACTCCTTATTTTCCCGATTTGCCAACGCACCAGGGCAAATCGGGAAGAGCTGGGTACAGTCCCAGAACTGTCGCATATAATGTATGCGGCAATTCTGGGCGGCTGCTGGCTGATATTGTTAGGCTGGGGGGCTCCCCATAACGTGGAGCTCCCCATCCTGAGAATACCAGCCTTCAGCCGTATGGCTTTATCTGGCTGGTTTTAAAATTGGGGGGGGACCGCACGCCGTTTTTTTTAATTATTTAATTATTTATTTCACTACACAGTATAGACACGCCCACCGGCTGCTGTGATTGGGTGCAGTGTGACACCTGTCACTCAGCGTGGGGGCGTGTCTCACTGTAACCAATCATAGGCGCCGGTGGGAGGGGAAAGCAGGGAATACGAGATTGTTTAATGGGCGCCGGCTTTTTCAAAACAGTAAAAGCCGCCGGAGCAGTGTGAATGCCGTGCAGCGCCGGTGATCGGGGATCGTTGAGTATGGGAGAGGGCTTCTCACTTCAGTCACTCAGGAGTTTAGCGGTCACCGGTGAGCCCTTCACCGGTGACCGCTAATCAGGATGCGGCACAGACAGAGCCGCAGCATGACAATGAAGTCGGGTGCAGTTCACCCGAGTTCATTCTGACAGTGCGGCTCTGTCTGTGTCTGCTGTCATCTGCCATTCAGCTCTGCTACATGGCTGTCTGTGTCTGCTGTCAGCGGCCATGTAGCAGAGCTGAATGGCAGATGACATAGTAAAAACGCCTCCCTACACATTACACACGCTTGGCAAGTCAATAAATAAAAAAAAAAAAAAGGGTGCCAAATGCATACGTCACAGAACACATGAGCTAAAGGATCGCACACAAAATTGATCAATTTAACATAGACTACTAACGCACGTGTGACAGCAAATGAACGACCTACGTGCAATCTCATTAGATCGCATATGCGACCTGGGCGTGTCACATCGCATACGAGATCGCACACCTAATTGTAAGGTGTAAAGCTGGCTTAAATGTGAAAAATTGAATCTAGAGAAAAATAAGGAGCATCTAGCAGATTATAAGCTACATTTTTATGACCCCTTCACAACCGTAACATGATGAATAGCGCCATCCAAAAAATCTCTGAATTCTTCAAAAGCCAATTTGACAGCGAACAATTCACAATTCCCAGCATCATAATTTTTCTCACCAGATGAGAATTTCCTAGAGAACAGAGCACATGGCTGCAAGTTGGCCAACGTTTTGGGACCTTGAGACAATGCAGTCCCGACCCCAATTTCAGAAGCAACCACCTCCACAATGAATGGCTCCTGGAAATCTGGTTGAATAAGAATTGGAGCAGACATTAATCATTTTTTTTTTCAATTTAATAAAGGACTCAACAGCATCTGGAGATCAAACACTAAAGGGGGCTTTACACGCTACGATATCGTTAATGTTTGGTCGCCGGGGTCAAGTTGTTAGTGACGCACATCCGGCGTCATTAACGATATCGCAGTGTGTAATACTTACCAGCGACCTTAGGCGACCTCAAAAATGGTGAAAATCGTTCACCATGGAGAGGTCGTCCCAAAGTAAAAAATCGGTAAGGGTTGTTTAGCGTTGTGGTTCATCGCTCATGCGGCAGCACACATCGCTATGTGTGACACCACATGAGCGAGGAACGTCTCCTTACCTGCCGCCGGCCGCAATGAGGAAGGAAGGAGGTGGGCGGGATGTTACGTCCTGCTCATCTCCGCCCCTCCGCTTTGATTGGCCGGATGCTTAGTGACGTTTCGGTGACGTCGCTGTGATGCCGAACGTCCCTCCCCCTTGAAGGAGGGATTGTTCGGCAGTCACAGCGACGACGCCGACCAGGTAAGTGCGTGTGACGCTGCTGTAGCGATAATGTTCACTACGGCAGCGATCACAAACAATCGCATGCGTGACGGGGGCGGGTACTTACACAGTTGCTATCGCTAGAAATTGCTAGCGATATCGCTACCGTGTAAAGCCCCCTTAAGATCTGCCCCTTATATGTGAAATCAGTAAAAGATTTGACAATCTATGAAAAACCACTAATATATTTTCTGTAGCAATTGGCGAATCCTTTCTGCCCTTCATAACAAAAAATTTACTTCCAATTCTTGTCCCCTGTAACTGTATAAATTCTTTCCGATGATGGGTTAATGCAGTTGGTTTTGAATACCCTATTTAATCGTTGGCTGGACCTTATATAACAAGCTTTTCTCCCCCCCCATTTGTCAAGGTAGAGATTTTTAGTGAAGACTGCTAACGGAGTCTTCGTTTGAGATATCCAGAGACGGTGCCATATTAGCTGTATACCAGTGCCGATATATCCATGTATCAGACAATGAACACACAGACAACATACTCTCTCCTTGAGTCAGCGATATTAACTGACTCGTGTATTCGATAGACCCAATTATACAGAAAAGCTACTTTGGCCTTGAAGATAAGCAGGGAGTAATGAGTATTTCACTCCCTAAGTTCTCACAGCATATTCATGAAACATATCTTTGTTCCCTGCATATTCTTTCTGTGTAAACATTACTGATAAGACTTTTACTCATCGCTAATAGACTTCCAGGGTTTATACATCTGTTCACTCATTCTTGGTAACCCCTTCATGACTGTACAACTTTATATTATATTATAGATCTGTGCAATTGCTACATAGACAGACAGATTATAATGCAACTACATTTACATCTAAATTTTGATTATTTATATACACAGATATTCTTATTACATTTGAACAAACAAGCTATAGCTAAGTGCCACCTCCACACAATTCATCTTTTGTGCCTCCCCTATTTCCTCATAGACTGTAAGCTTACGAGCAGGGCCCTCACTCCTCTTGGTATCTTAATTTTGTATTGTTTCAAATTGTCTGTACATGTCCCCTCTGAATTGTAAAGCGCTGCGGAAGATGTTGGCGCTATAGAAATAAAACGTTACTATTATTATTATTATTATTATTATTAATCCTAGAAACTATTGCAATGAACCCCAGGAACAAAATTTTTTGCAAACAAAAAGTATATTTCTCCAACTTAGCGAACAAAGAATATTTACTAAGTTTTAGCAAGACAAAATGGACATATTCCTTGTGTGATTCCAGGCCAGGCAAAGAGATTAGAATATTGTCCAGATAGACTACCATAAACCATCCAATCATTGAAAGGATTGCAAATACGCAGCCATGGAATTCCCAACATCAACCCCATAGGTAAGTTATCCAATACATAGCAGGAGACTGAGAGTGATAACTTCCCACATTAAGTGTGAATTCCCCCATTACTAGTTGGACAAGGTTCTAAATTAACAGTTTCCTGTCAGTGGCAATGTGGAGCCCCGCAAACGCTGTGTCGGTGCATTACCTTCAGGGACTCCACTCAGCTGGATCTGTCTGGTCACAGGTAGGAAACCTTCTTTGTAGTTTGTCGTGACGCCACTCTCAGATTTGCGGTCAGTGGGGGACCGCCACTGCAGGTTAAGGGATGCCTGGGGCTGATGGTGGGTGCAGCCAGTTGTAGTAGCCTCCTGAGAGTGAGGCAAGCCCCAGGGCCCTGTGTAGATGCGTAGAACTACAAGGCGCAGAATGACTCAACACAGGCAGGATGTCTTTCAGGGTTTTTACTCACAGTTGATGGCAGGGTGAGTGACCCGGGCGTAGCTGGGATGAACCAAGTGGGAACCAGGTGTCCTTCAGGCTGACTTGTGAGGGTGACTACTAACTCGCCTTCCTTAGCCCTTGGTGGTTTGGGGTAACCCCGACTTTGAGTCCCTATGGGGGTCACCCAGGGAAGATGCTGCAGCCTCTCTCCCCTTCGTTTGCCGTTTGCTTGTCGCCTGGACCAGGCCACTCCAGCTGCTTGCCTCCTGTGACCTATGGGCCCTAACTGTGGCTACGTGGCTGCGGCTTTTGTGGTGTTGTGGCGTGGGCTTTGAGAGCCCCACACCGGCAGGTTTAGCAAAAGAAAGCTGGATCTATCTCCGCTTCGGGATCTGCCGCCCGTTTGGGCCTGGTACTCTCTAGCAGTCTCCTTACTTCCCACTCCGTTGCTCTCTCTCTAGCTGAAGATGGATTTCGGGTAGCACTCCTAGTTGACCGTTCTCCCCCGTCGGTAGCCACTGCGCGGACGCTGTCAGACTACAGCAGCCCACGGGATCTGCTCCTCACTCGAGCTCCCTGGACTCTGCACTGCCTGGCTCACATCTGGGACCTTCACTGCTGCTCCTGTCTGAGCTCCACTTCCCTGCTCCTCACTCCTCCACACTCTGCTGCAGACTGTTTACTCCTCCTTCTCTTTTCCCTTTTGTGCCTGCCTACGCCACCTAGCAACCAGATTCTCTTACCACACCCCTTGAGAGGAGATGGAGGCTTTTGGCCCCCTCCACTATTCCAGTGAAGGTGAAGGCTTTTCCCCCTCCTGGGATCCCCAGGGGTCCTCTCATGGGTACATGTGTGAGACCTGATCACTATGCGCCTGTGTACCACACCCCGGTCAGCCTTCTGGATTACCTGTGTTGTACTGTCCCCAGCATGGGTGCAGTACTCAGTGGTGCCTGACCAGGTCAGGGGCGCCACATTCCCCCTTAGTTATCACCAGCACGTCCTCGGGCTGCAAGACAACATTTTAAAATGCATAAAACATTAAAACATGGTAAAACATTTTAAGACCACCAGCTATCATACATCACCACCCTCCACCCACAAGTCCGTTAACCCACCCAAACCCTTTCAGGAGGTAGGTCACCGGTCCTTTTGGTAACCAGATCTGGGCCATCTACTTCCCCAGACCTTTCCTCCAATCTGCCTCTCCCGTTGGCCGCGCCTTCAGCCACTTCTGGCAGGATGTAGAGGCGGCTTTCATGGGCTGGTGGTTTCAGGGTATACCTGGCCTGATGGATCCGCGCCTTCAGCCTCTTCTGGCATGATGCAGAGGCGGCCTCCACAGTTGGTGCTGACCAGGTACCCTCTTTGTGGTGGAGAGCCAGGCCCCATAAACAGGCATGCTCTCTGGTCGCAGGTGAGCCAAGGCCCTATATACGGACGGGCTCCTCCTGGTTGCAGACGAGCCAAGCCCCTAAACAGGCTGACTCTGGTGGTGGTGCCTCTGGTGTAACTATTTACACTGCGAGAGTTTGTGGCTATAGCCAGTTCATAGCCTTAAGGTTTATGGTTTTCTCACACAAGTTTATGTGGGCACATACTTAAACGTAAACGTTGCAAAACTTCAAACTTTTCAAAACTTTAACTTGCTGCATGCTTTCTTCTTGCTTTATGTGAACTTTGCTCCTGTTTCCTCCTTACCAGGGCTTGGGCCTGTAGGGCTGGGGCATCTGTTACTTCCTGTGCTTTTATCGTCTGTTTCTTGATCCTTTCTTTCCTCTTCTTCAGTGTCTCTGTCTTCATCTTCTGTTGTGACTGCAGGGCTTCTGCAAGGACTTCTAGGACATGGTGCAACATCTAGGGCATACCAGCCTCTTTCTCCCTGATGCATAGTGAACTCCACTGAGTCTCCTATCTTCAAATTTCTTCCAGGGTGTCCTCTGGGCAAATGGGCTCTCACATCCCTTCGATTGACAAAAATCCCTTCCTTCACACCAGGTGATACTATAAAGCCGTATCCTGATTTGAGGCTGAAATCTTCGACAATTCCTCGACGCAGGGGTCCTCTGATCTGGGGTTTGAACCTTCTCAGGAACCGTTTCTCTTCTAGGTCTCTGGCGGTGACTTCGTCTTTCTGCTCAGGAGATTGTGATGTTGGAGAATACTTTGTACTACCGCCTCGGCGCCGTGTCTTGCGGGCTGGAGTCTGTGAAGTGCAGCGTACAAGCTCCCAGGTGGGGCGGTTGGGCAGGTCGTCTTCAGCAGGAGGTGTCAGGTCTTCCTCGTCCCAGCGGGAATATGGCAGCATCTCCGGCTCTGGGACTAGCACTGCTGCTGGCTCCGGGGGCAACTCCTCAGCTTCTTGCCCTCCTCTCCCCCTTAGTTCTTCGCTGCACTCTGGTCGTGGCAGCGCTGGGGATGAGTGTTCCTCAGCTGGCCCAGGCGGTGGACTCTTCGGCGTGGTTGCCGCAGGGGTTGCCTTAGGGGTGTGCGGAGGGAGCATGTACTGGTCCACCATCTCCTGTGGGAACTTGGCCTCCAGGTCAGCCTTCAGCTGCCAGTATGCGGGGTCCTCACCCACCAGGGATTTCCTAGTAGGGACTTCCTTAAACTGGGGAGCGGTGTCTGCTCTGGCCCTGCAGGCCGGGATAAATGGTGATGTAGTCTTTTCTTGGCGGGCCGCGCAGGGCATCGCTGCGGCGGCCTGGTCTTGGCGGGCCGCGCCTGGCATGGCGGCGGCCTGGTCTGTGCGGGCCGAGCCTGGCGTGGCGGCGGCCTGGATCTGCGTCGCTGTTGCGGCCAGTTCTTGGCGGGCCGGACTGGGCATTGCAGCCGCGGTCTGAATTGGCGTCGCATCCTCAATGGGGGCCGTGCAGGTGGAGCTGGGCGTCGCTGCAGTGATCGGGGCTTGACGGGCCGCACCTGGCGGGGCTGCGGCCTGATTCAGCATCTCACTTGCGGCTCGGACGAGCGTCGCTGCTGCGGTGGGGTCTTGGCGGACTGGGCTCAGCAAGGTGGCAGCCTGGGTCAGCGTCACACCTGCGGCACGGATGAGTATCGCCGTGGCAGTCGGACCTTTGCGGGCCAGGCGGGGTGTCGCTGCGGCGGCCTGGATTTGGCGGGCCGCACCTAGCGTGGCTGCGGCCTCGCTCAGCGTCGCCGCGCCAGGCGCCTCTTCTGGGACCGCGGTCGTAGCAGCAGGGGTCGGAGCACTTGCGCTGGCCGGGGCAACTCTGGACTCACCCATCGGTGGCACCATCGGGATCTGAGTCGTCGCCGCTCAATCTGGCATGCGTCGCGCGGCTCCCTCCTCGTAGGTCCGAACCGCTGCAGCCATCTCCAGAAGCTCCGTGCGTCCCTCACTGAGCTGTCGCATAATCCTGGCCTCCAGCTGATCGCAGAAGATAGCAAGCTCCCGGCACCACCAGGCAGCAGAGCCTGGTTCTGGGTATCCACGTCCGGACTCCATCTCTTCTCTCTGCAGCAGCAAGCTTGTGGCTCTCTTTCCTTCCCGCCGTCTCCGGACGCTTCCGCTCTCTTCACAAGCAAGGTCAGAACTCTGCAGGGGATCTCTGGGTAGCCACACCTCTTCGTGGGCGGTAACTTCTTCCAGCGCGGGCTGCTGTTGTTTTTCAGCGTGCTTTTCATGGTGGCAATATGGCGGCGCTTCCAATTTTTCAAGCGGACCGCCCAGGCACATGGTCACCTGTCTCAACAGGTCTAGTCCTTATCCTGTTCGTGACGCCAGATGTGAAGCCCCGAGAACGCTGTGTCGGTGCATTACCTTCAGGGACTCCACTGGCTCAGTCTGGTCACAGGTAGGAAACCTTCTTTGTAGTTTGTCGTGACGCCACTCTCAGATTTGCGGTCAGTGGGGGACCGCCACTGCAGGTTAAGGGATGCCTGGGGCTGATGGTGGGTGCAGCCAGTTGTAGTAGCCTCCTGAGAGTGAGGCAAGCCCCAGGGCCCTGTGTAGATGCGTAGAACTACAAGGCGCAGAATGACTCAACACAGGCAGGATGTCTTTCAGGGTTTTTACTCACAGTTGATGGCAGGGTGAGTGACCCGGGCGTAGCTGGGATGAACCAAGTGGGAACCAGGTGTCCTTCAGGCTGACTTGTGAGGGTGACTACTAACTCGCCTTCCTTAGCCCTTGGTGGTTTGGGGTAACCCCGACTTTGAGTCCCTATGGGGGTCACCCAGGGAAGATGCTGCAGCCTCTCTCCCCTTCGTTTGCCGTTTGCTTGTCGCCTGGACCAGGCCACTCCAGCTGCTTGCCTCCTGTGACCTATGGGCCCTAACTGTGGCTACGTGGCTGCGGCTTTTGTGGTGTTGTGGCGTGGGCTTTGAGAGCCCCACACCGGCAGGTTTAGCAAAAGAAAGCTGGATCTATCTCCGCTTCGGGATCTGCCGCCCGTTTGGGCCTGGTACTCTCTAGCAGTCTCCTTACTTCCCACTCCGTTGCTCTCTCTCTAGCTGAAGATGGATTTCGGGTAGCACTCCTAGTTGACCGTTCTCCCCCGTCGGTAGCCACTGCGCGGACGCTGTCAGACTACAGCAGCCCACGGGATCTGCTCCTCACTCGAGCTCCCTGGACTCTGCACTGCCTGGCTCACATCTGGGACCTTCACTGCTGCTCCTGTCTGAGCTCCACTTCCCTGCTCCTCACTCCTCCACACTCTGCTGCAGACTGTTTACTCCTCCTTCTCTTTTCCCTTTTGTGCCTGCCTACGCCACCTAGCAACCAGATTCTCTTACCACACCCCTTGAGAGGAGATGGAGGCTTTTGGCCCCCTCCACTATTCCAGTGAAGGTGAAGGCTTTTCCCCCTCCTGGGATCCCCAGGGGTCCTCTCATGGGTACATGTGTGAGACCTGATCACTATGCGCCTGTGTACCACACCCCGGTCAGCCTTCTGGATTACCTGTGTTGTACTGTCCCCAGCATGGGTGCAGTACTCAGTGGTGCCTGACCAGGTCAGGGGCGCCACAGCAACAATTTGATTGAGTTCTTCCAACCTAACTGTCCTTAATCCTAGTCTCAAAACTAGTGAATCAATGAAGTTGGCTGCAAACCCACAGTCAAAGAAAGCAAATGCAGGTAATGTATCACCACAGACCTGGGCACCCATGCTGGGACAGTACTTCCAGGTAATACTAAAGGCTGGAATAGGGTGTGTACGCACAGACACATAGCAACCAGGATTCCCACATGTTGAGAGGGGACCCTTGGGCAGACCCAAGAAGGGGCTTGCCTCCACATCTCAGCAAGGGGTGTAGTGGAGGGGCTGGAAGCTAAGTTGCAGTGGCTGTCAGGAAAGTAGGAGGAGCAAGCTAGTCTGGGGGGTGGAGCTCGGCAGTTGCCTAGAGAGGACGCGCGCTGACACTCGAGTCAGACCCTGCACGTGGAGTAGCCGTTAGCGGGGGAGAACGGTTACCAACAAGACAGTCAGAAAGACGTTGAGGGAGTCAGTCGGTCAATTACGGGGACTCCTGGTGACTAGGCACGCATAGGGAACAGGTCCCTAGAGTAGACGTCCATTTATTTGTGTAGCCCCACAGGTGTTGTGTCAGTGAATTACCTTCAGGGACTTCGCGTGGAGGAACAGTCTGGTCACAGGTAGGGAACCTTCTTTTAGGATTTTCATGATGCCACTCTCGGTATTGCGGTCAGTGGGGACCGCCACTGCAGTGTAAGGGGACACCTGGGACTGATGTTGGGTGTAGTTAGTTGTAGTGGCCTCCCGAGAGTGAGGCAAGCCCCAGGGCCCTGTGTAGGTGTGTGGAACCACAGGTCACAGAATGACTCAGGCACAGTCCAAACAGTCTTTCAGGGTTTTTACTCACAGTAGATGGCAGGGTAAGTAACCCGGGCGTAGCTGGGATGAACCAGGCTGGAACCAGGTATCCTTCTGGCTGGCTGATGAGGGTGACTACCAACTCGCCTTCCTTAGCCCTTTGTGTTTTTGTGGAGTCCCTACGGGGGTCACCCAGGGAAGTTGCTGCTGCCTGTTCTCCCCTTGTTTTGGCCCGTTTGCTTGTAGCCTGGATCAGGTCACTCCAGCTGTTTGCCTCCTGTGAACTATGGGCCCCCTTTTTGCTACGTGGCTGCGGACTCTGTGGTGGTATGGTGTGGGTCTGGAGTACTCCCACTGGCAGGTTTGGCAGAAGAAAGGTGAATCTATCTCTGCACTGGGACCTGTTACCCCTGCGGGCCTGATACCTCCCTGGCAGTCCCCTTACTCTGCCACCCCTTTGCTCTCTCTACCCTTGGGTGGATTTCGGGCGGCACTACCAGGTGACGGATCTCACCCATCGGTAGTCACTGCGCGGACGCTGTTAGACTGTAACAGCTCCAGGGTCTGCTCCTCACGTCTGCTCTCCCTGAGCTGCACACTAAACGGGCTCACTGCTCCTCCTCTCCTGTTCTTGCCTACGCCACCTAGCAACCAGGCTCTCTACCATACCCCTTGAGTGGACATGGAGGCTACGCCCCCTCCTGGAATATCTCAGGGGTCCTCAGGGGATGGGTTCTCATCAGCAGGCCAGGGCGGTGGGCTTCTTAGTGTGGATGTTACTGTAGTCTTCTTGTGGGAATGCAGAGGGAGCAGATACTGGTTCACCATGTCCTTTGGGAAATGAGCCTCCAGATCAGCGTTAAGCCTCAGGTATTCTGGGTCCTCACCCAGTGGGGACGGGAGGTCCAATTCCTTGGGCTGGGGAGCAGCATCTGCTCTGGCCTTACAGGCCGGGGTAGATGAGCTTCTGGTCTTGTCTTGGCAGGCCGAGCCTGGCATGGCTGCGGACTGGTCTTGGCGGGCCGAGCCTAGCATGGTGGCGGCCTGGTCTTAGCGGGCCGCGCCCAGTATGGTGGCGGCCTGGGTTAGCATTGCTCCTGTAGCGCGGATAAGCGTCGCTGCTGCGGTGGGATCTTGGCGGGCAGGGCATCGCTGCGGCAGCCTGGTCTGTGCGGGCCGAACCTGGTGGGGCTGCGGCCTGGTTCAGCGTCGCTCCTGCGGTGTGGAGGGGCGTCGCTGCTGCTGTTGGACCTTGGTGGGCCGGGCCTGGCATGGTGGCGGCCTGGGCTTGGTGGGCCGCACCTGGCGTGGCTGCGGCCTGGTTCAGCGTCGCCGCGCCGGGCGTCTCTCTGGGGACTGTGGGCATAGCAGCGGGGATCGGGGCACTCGCGCAGGCAGGGGCATCAGCTGACTCACCCCTCGGTGGCTTCTCCAGTGTCTGGGCAGTCGCTGCTCCTTGGGTCGCTTGCCTCTCCGTCCACTTCTTGTGGGCCCAGGCGACTCCAGCCAACTTTCTGAGCTCTGCGCGTCCTTCCCGGATCTGCTGCATCACTCGAGCTTCTAGCCTTTCACACCACTGGTCCAGCTCCCAGTCCCACCAGGCAGCGGAGCCCAGCTCTGGATCGCTGCGTGTGAACGCCATCCTCTCTGCGTCGTCGCTGCTCTCCAGATCTTCTCTCAGCAGCAGGCTTGTGACTTCCTCTTGCAGCTTTTCCATTAGTAGCAGACTTTCGTTTTCTCCTTCTTCTTCCACCAGCCTTGTACTTCGCCTCCGGGTAAGGTCAGAGCTCTTCCCATCACACCCGAGGTCAGTACACTGCAGGGGATCTCTCTCTGTAACTAGCCACACCTCTTCGTGGGCGGTAACTTCTGTTTTCGCGCGCTGCTGTTGTTTCTTGGCGCTCTTTTCATGGTGGCAATATGGCAGCGCTTCAAACTTTTTAAGCGGACCGCCCAGGCACATGGTCACCTGTCTTAACAGGTCTAGTCCTTATCCTGTTCATGACGCCAGATGTGAAGCCCCACAGGTGTTGTGTCGGTGCATTACCTTCAGGGACTCCACGTGGAGGAACAGTCTGGTCACACGTAGGGAACCTTCTTTTAGGATTTTCGTGATGCCACTCTCGGTATTGCGGTCAGTGAGGACCGCCACTGCAGTGTAAGGGGACACCTGGGGCTGATGTTGGGTGCAGTTAGATGTAGTGGCCTCCCGAGAGTGAGGCAAGCCCCAGGGCCCTGTGTAGGTGTGTGGAACCACAGATCGCAGAATGACTCAGGCACAGTCCAAACAGTCTTTCAGGGTTTTTACTCACAGTAGATGGCAGGGTGAGTAACCCAGGCATAGCTGGGATGAACCAAGCTGGAACCAGGTATCCTTCTGGCTGGCTGATGAGGGTGACTACCAACTCACCTTCCTTAGCCCTTTGTGTTTTTGTGGTGACCCCGACTTTAAGTCCCTACGGGGGTCACCCAGGGAAGTTGCTGCTGCCTGTTCTCCCCTCGTTTCGGCCCGTTTGCTTGTAGCCTGGACCAGGTCACTCTGGCTGCTTGCCTCCTGTGAACTATGGGCCCCCTCTTTGCTATGTGGCTGCGGACCCTGTGGTGGTATGGTGTGGGTCTGGAGTACCCCCACCGGCAGGTTTGGCAGAAGAAAGGTGAATCTATCTCTGCACTGGGACCTGTTACCCCTGCGGGCCTCGTAGCTCCTTGGCAGTCCCCTTACTCTGCCACCCCTTTGCTCTCTCTACTCTTGGGTGGATTTCGGGCGGCACTACCAGGTGACCGATCTCCCCCGTCGGTAGTCACTGTGCGGACGCTGTTAGACTGTAACAGCTCCAGGGTCTGCTCCTCACGTCTGCTCTCCCTGAGCTGCACACTAAACTGGCTCACTGCTCCTCCTTTCCTGTTCTTGCCTACGCCACCTAGCAACCAGGCTCTCTACCACACCCCTTGAGTGGACATGGAGGCTACGCCCCCTCCTGGAATCTCTCAGGGGTCCTCCCAAAGGTAGATGTGTGAGACCTGATTACTATGCGCCTGTGTAGTCACACCTCGGTCAGCCTTCTGGATTACCTGTATTGTACTGCCCCCAGCATGGGTGCAGTACTCAGGGGTGCCTGAACAGGTCAGGGGCGCCACATATTGATCTGCTAAACCTGCCAGCAAGGGGAACTACAAGTCCCTAACCAACCATCTAGAGTCCGAACCTCAGCAACAACGAGGGGGCCCATAAGGGGGATCGAGCCTGGAGCCATCTCCCTTGGTCCACGCTGCCAGCAAACGGTCCAAAAAGGGGAGAAATGCAGTAGCGACTTCCCTGGATGAATCCCACGGTACTTCAAGTCAGGGGTTATCCGAAACAAGAAGTGCTAGGAAGGCAAGTTAATGGTTACCCTTAGACCGGCCTAAAGGACACCTGGTTTCACCTGGTTTAATCTCAGCATCGCCCGGGTTCCTCACAGAAGATCTGAAAGTGAGTAAAGAACAGTTGAAAGACATCTTGGACTGAGACTGAGTTATTCTAAGTTATTCTAAGACCTGTTGTTCTACACACCCGAGCCCCTGGGGCCAGTCTCACTCACGGGAGGCCACACCATCAGACTGCAGACTCCATCAGCCCCACCTGCAGTGGCGGTCACCCATATCCCTGACCACAAACTGTGAGTGGCATCACGACTCCTACATATATAAAACTGACATACCTGTTGCCAGAATTACATGAGTGAAGACCCTGTGGCGTCCCTGAGGGTGGAGGGATGCCCCTGCGGCGACCGCTACAGGTGGACTCCACAGTTAAGACTCATTTTGGAAAAGAAGCTCCTCATTTAACAGTAATTTGTCTGAGGAGTAAAAAGGTACCTGGACGTGACTCGCCCACCCCAGGGCTATGGGACACCCGGTGCCGGACCGGACTAGTCCGGTGGTAGTCAGTGGTGGCTGGGCCCGGCTCCGTGGCCCTGGTGGGTGTCAGTTGAATATGTGGCTTGAATTAAAGTTTGTGTTCGTGACGCCACCTGTGGTATGCGGCTACTAAGCCGCCGCTGCTGTGTGAGGCCTCCGGGATGATGTTATGGCAGCAATGGTAGTACTGCTCCCCACAGGTGGAGCAATGCCCGGGGCACGGTTGGTGTTTGTGGAAGTCTATGGTGCTGCGTGACTAACACGGTGCAGGGCCGACCAGCAATGAAAGAAACAGGCACAAACAGTAGTCTCTTTACCTTCTCCTCTTTTACTCGGCAGAAACTTAGTCCAGGGAGACCGTCACAGATGGTAAAGATGATCCGGCCGGCCTGGAAGTGCCTGGGGTGATCTTTGGCCAGTTGAGTATGAGGCCTACTCCTTAATCTTTCTCTGCTGTGTTAGGACACTGCACTTTGGGTTTGCAATTGCCCTCTTGCTGCTGGGACTTGTTGTTCGTCCCCTTTTCTGTGTGGTAGACTGCGCAGGCCCTCTCTGGTGCTTCTCTGCTGGAGTCTACACCGGGCCCTTGGGATGCAGCTGTACCTTCAGATTGCTTCTGGGACAGGGGGCTTACAGCTCTCCTGCCCTCCGGATTCAGCTACCAGGGATGGATTTTATGCCCTGGCAACTACAGACTCCGATGTCCGAGTCCCTGCTGTGCCTCTCTGCTCCCCTTGCTTCACTGGGCCAAGCTATCCCAGCTCTAGGCCCCAGTTTACAAGGCAGCACTACTCTGCGTCTGCACTCTTTCACTCCTGTCTCCAGACTAACCACCACTTCCTCCTTCCAGCCAGACTTAAGGAATGCTCCCTGAAGTTCCAGGTTCAGAGCTCCCCCTGCTGGCCGGAGGGAGAACTGTGTTGAGTGTTAACTTACTGGCCAATAGATCTCCCAATTACCTCCAGGCTCAGCATTAACCCTTTTGGGAGGGCAATGCTGTTGTGGCGACCAGGTCCTGGGGCGCCACACTCCCCCTTAGTTAAATTCAGTACTCCCGGACTGTAGAAACAAACATGACATGTTAGAACATTTCATCCCATTATGGGAGGCGCAAATACTTTAACGTTACAACCTTAAACATTACTATAAGAGTCCAGTGTGGCTCCCTGCCGGGTGTCCATTACACTGCTCCATGGGGGACCCGCCGCGTTCAAACCCCCAACGTAGGCTCTGGGCGTGCGTCAGAGCATTGATGACCCCACTCTATGCACGCCGGACGGGTTTTTCTTCAGGGGTGTTGAGCACACTGGTGCTAACTATGAACAATTTAGGTGTTGGCCACCCATAGTCCAGTGGCCCAATTGTCCATTTTCGCAATCAAAGAAAAAGAAAACATTTTGTACACAACATGACAGACATTTTGCATAACTATTTACATTCTAATAAGTACTCTTTCCCTTATACAGTTGACTCCCTATACCTTAGAGGGGGTTGTCCCCGAGTGCTGCGCTGGGACCTACGTAGCTCTGGTGTTTGCCCCTGACTACGTGGTGCGTCTTCTATCTCAGCACTACAGGTGGGCCTAACCCCCATAGGTAAGCGTGATGGTTGCCTTTGTGATCTAAGAGTCGCCAAGGGTATGACAGGTTCACCACTGACAGGGGGTTGATCCTCCTGTTCCACTGCTGGCGTGTCATCTCGTGCTGGGGCGGACGATTCTTTAGGTGGATCCGGAGCCTTTTCCGTTTCTGGCTCGACCAACTGCGGAAACGTCAAAACTGGTACCACTATGGCATTGTTTATTCGGGTCCAAGTTTTGGGGAACTTTCCAAGGATGGTTTGAATCATCTCCCCTTCTTTCTCTCGACTTTGGGGACTTCCTTGTACTCCTTCCATTTCTCTTTGGATTCTGCACCGTTCAGGGCACGCTTTCAGGCGGTCTCGGGAAATTGCTTGATAGGTCTTGCCTTCATCTTTGCTTATGAGGCATACCTTACTATTGTCAAAGTTGGAGGGGATAATGGTGTAGGGCTCGCTTTCCCACTGATCATCCAATTTATGCGCCTTCCGCTTCTTCTTGAGGACTTGTTCTCCAGGTGCTAAGGGAGTTGCTGGGGCTGTTTGATTGTAATGCTGTTCTTGTCTCGTTCTTGCTTGAGACAGGCTCCTCTCTACGCACTCCTGGACCTTACGGTACCGCTGCTGCCGTTCTGTATCCCAATCCTCTATTTCTTGAACCGCCTCAGGCGACACAGTCCCCATCTCAAAGTCTACAGGCAACTTGCCTGGTCTGGCTCGCATCAGGTAAGCGGGGCTGCAGTTGGTCGAATTCACTGGGATGTGGTTGTACAGGTCTACCAGATCTAGCAACTTTTCTGGCCATTGGTTCCTTTCCTCCAGCGGTAGGGTCTTCAGCATATCAATAACCACATGGTTCATTTTCTCGCACAGTCCATTGGTTTGGGGGTGGTACGGTGTGGTTCGGATTTTCTTACAACCGTACATGTTACAGAACTCTTGGAACACTTCAGCCTCGAATGCAGGACCCTGATCAGTCAGTACCCTTTCCGGATAGCCGTGAGGTCGGCAAAAGGATGCCTGGAACGCTCTAGCTGCTGTCCTGGCTGTGTGGTCCTTCACAGGCACTACTACCAGGAAACGAGAGTAATGGTCCACAATGGTGAGGGCGTACACATAGCCTGACCGGCTTGGTGTTAACTTCACGTGGTCCAGGGCCACCAACTCCAGGGGCTGCTTTGTGACAATTGGCTGCAAGGGAGACCTTTGGCTGGCATCGTCTTTCCGCCTCAGGTTACACGGGCCACAGTCTCGGCACCACTTCTCGATCATCTTTCTCATGTGCACCCAATAGAACCGATCACGGAGTAGGGCCTCCAACTTCTTCCACCCGAAGTGTCCTGCGTTATCATGATACGCTGCTAGGACCATTGGAGCATCTCTCTGCGGAACCACTATCTGCCAGACAAGTTCATTTGTTCGATAGTTGACATATCTCTTGCAGAGCTTGCCTTGGTAGGTGAACAGTCGTCCCCTCTCCTTCCACAGCTGCTGGGCTTCCTCTGGAGCGTCTGGGCCAAGATGGGTCTCAGCTTGCGCTAGCTTCTCTTTGACCAATCGCACGGCCGGGTCACCGTTCTGTGTTTCTTCCCAATTATGGTGGAGTAAGGGGTTGACCGAGACCCCGTGCTGGCTTGAGCGCTTCACTTCCACAGCATGCTCACACTGGGACACACCTTGGTGATGGAAAGCCGGTAACTCTATCTCTTCGAGTTCATCCATGTCTTCTCCAGACTCGGGCAAGTGAGGCATTCTGGACAGCGCATCAGCATTGTTATTCTTCTTGCCAGCCCGATACTTGATGGTAAAGTCAAAGTTAGACAGCCGGGCCATCCATCGCTGTTCCATCGCACCTAACTTGGCTGTTGCCAGGTGTGTCAACGGATTGTTGTCCGTGAAGATGGTGAACTTGGCCGATGCCAGATAGTGCTTGAAGCGTTCAGTCACTGCCCAAACAATAGCGAGGAACTCCAGCTTGAAGGAACTGTAGTTTTCTGGATTCCTTTCTGTGGGCCGAAGCTTCCTACTGGCGTACGCTATCACCCTCTCTCTGCCTCCCTGTACCTGGGACAGAACTGCTCCCAGTCCCACGTTGCTGGCGTCTGTATACAGTACAAACGGTTGGCTGTAGTCAGGGTAGGCCAGAATTTCTTCTCCCGTGAGAGCCCCTTTCAGCCGGACAAAGGATGTTTCCAGTTGGCTGCTCCATTCAAATGGAGGGCTCTGCTTCTTAGCCTGCTTTGGCTGGCCCACCAGGAGATCTTGAAGGGGCGCTGCTATCTTGGTGAAACCATCAATGAACCTTCGGTAGTAGCCCACCAGTCCAAGGAACTGCCGCACCTCCTTCACTGTGGTGGGTCTTGGCCAGTCCTTGATTACAGTGACTTTCTTCGGATCAGGTGCCACACCTTCTGCGCTGACCACATGACCCAGGTACTGTACCTTTGGCTTCAAGAGGTGACATTTGGACGGCTTGATCTTCAGGCCATATTTCGACAAGGATTCAAACACTTCTGCTAAGTGCTTCAGGTGGTCCTCATAAGTCTTGGAGTAGACTATTACGTCATCCAGGTACAACAGCACGGTTTCAAAGTTGTGGTGGCCCAAGCAGCACTCCATCAACCTTTGGAATGTCCCTGGGGCGTTGCAGAGCCCGAATGGCATACAATTGAACTCACAGAGGCCCATTGGTGTCGTGAATGCAGTCTTCTCCTTGTCCGCCTCTGCCACGGGAACCTGCCAATACCCACTGGTGAGATCCAAGGTGGAGAAATAGTTAGCTGACTTTAAGGCTGTTAGTGACTCCTCTATTCTGGGCAGTGGATAAGCATCTTTATGTGTAATGCGGTTAATTTGCCTGTAATCTACACACATTCTCATTGTACCATCTTTTTTCTTTACGAGCACTAGTGGAGCTGCCCAGGGGCTACAACTATCTCTGATAACCCCAGCCTCCTTCATTTCCCGTAACATTTCCTTGGCACACTGATACTGTGCGGGGGGTACAGGGCGGTATCTCTCTTTAATGGGATGATGATCACCCGTGGGGATTTGATGTTTAACCCCTTTCACCTGCCCAAAATCTAGGGGGTGTTTGCTGAAGACCCGCTCGTACTCCTGTACCACCCGGTAAACCCCATGCTTTTGGTGCGAGGGGGTGGAGTCGGTGCCTACATGTAATTTTTGGCACCAGTCTTCCGGCTGCCCCTTGGAGCCATTGTCTTCCGCCTGGTCGGACGGGATCAAGGGTTCCACTGCTTTAATGGTATTGTTACTGACAGTGTACAGTTTTGCTACAGTGGCGTACCGGGGCAATTTGGCCTCCTCCTCCCCACAATTCAGGACACGGACGGGCACTCTCCCCTTGCGGACGTCCGCTACCCCTCTGGCTATCAGGACTCCAGGCCTACTGTCTGAATACACTGGTTCTACCAAGGCATGGTAATCCTGACCCTTGAGGCCTATTGCTGCCCGACACCATATCAACATTTCACTTCTTGGGGGTATTACAATGGGGAGGGGGTCACTTACCCTCACACTGCCAATTTCTCCTCCGGCTAGCTCTACTTGCTGCCTCCTCATCAGGGCTCTGATCTCCCTCTGTAGGACACGCTGCTGCCCGGAGCTGGCAGTTTCAGACGCCTGTTGCAACAAAATTATCACTTCGGCAATACAATTTTCTATCACATTTGTACCAAGGGTTAGCAGTGGGTCAGATTCTTTGCGATCTATATCTACAATTATCATCCCCTGACATGGCAATTCCACCCGCCCCACTTTAATGGTTACTTCTTTGTACCCAATTTGAGGTAAGGGCTGACCATTACTGGCCACAATCGTTAAATCATCATCTGGGCCATGGTCAATGTCTGAATCAGCCCAATATCTTTTGTACAGTTTGTGGGGGATGGTTGTTACCTGGGACCCCGTATCCAGGAGGGCATTCAAAGGGATCCCATCCAGCACAATGGGAAGGACCGGGCGTCCTCCCACATACTTGCTGCGGCTGGGGTTTGAGCCGGGCTTCCTCACACCTGGGGGTTGGCTCCTGGCCCCAGGCTCGGCCCGTTTAAAGGACAGCGTCGTGCAATGTGGCCCGCCTGGTTGCAGTGGCGGCAGATCGGTTGTCCTGTTGAATCATACCGGTCTGTGTCTCTGCCTCGGGTCGGCGGAATCCTCCTCTGTCGCATCCATGGGACGTCTTCTGGGCTGGAGGCCAACTCGATTTTTGCAGGCGAGGGGGTCATTTGTAGAGACTGCACGGTCTTGGCAAGGGCAGCCACAGTCTTGGTCAGCTCCTGGAACTGCTGTCTGAGCTCTGCAGTGGGATCCTTATCCAGGGACTGCGCCTCAGCCCCTGCAGTGGCTCGTGTTGCAGGCACCACCCCGGGGTACGTGATAGCAAGAGGCCGGAGGGGTACTGGGTCATTCGGTGTAGATTCTCTCAGTACCCTGATGGCCTGGTCCTTAAACTTGGCAAAGTCCAGAGCAGGGTTCTGCAGGACCAGGATACGCAGCTGGGTCCTGTGGGCATCTGACAGGAGCCCCTCTATGAACTGCTCAGTTAGGAGTTTGTCTTCTTCACGTACACTCTCTGGGTCCACCTGTTTAACTGCTTTCAGGGCCTCCTGCAAGTTTAAGGCATAGTCCCTTATGCTGTCCGTGGCCCGTTGCTTGCACCCAAAGAATCTCATCTTTATCTCTGCTGCGGTGCGGGTGTCAAAAGTACTCTTTAGCTTGGCCAGTATCTGGGCTGCTGTCCCTTTATCTGTATCAGGCCAGGACTTCGCTTCACGCTGGGCTGCGCCGGCTAGCTGTCCCATTACTATGCCCACCTTCTGGCTCTCAGTCAGAGGATACACCCGGAACAAGCTGTGCAGGCTTTCTCTGAAGTCACTCAAGGTATGGGACTCCCCGGAGTACTGCGGCAGCCATTCTGCTCCTGGTATGTACGGCATGGTGATCGGCATTACCGGCGCTACAGTGGGGGCTGGGGCGACGGCGACTGGGACTACTTCGGCCGGTGCTGCGGCGCCCTGGGCGATGGCAGCCACCTGCTCTCCCTCGGAGTCGGACATCTTCCTCCCCCTTAGTGAACCTTACCAGGCTCCGTTCACTTTTCAAATTTTCTTCCGGGTCGCGCGGGGTTAACAGCGCTCTGCTCTGATGGCGCGCTCCCTTCGCGCTCTTTGTAAGGCACGCCCCCCTTCTTCCTGCGCTCGGCGCGGCTAATGGCGGCGGCAATTTACAACCAGTACACAGTCTTTTACACAGTTCTTCAGGCGCACAGTACCCGGTGTGACCGGGCACGAAATCCTGTTCGTGACGCCAAAGTTGACTCGCCCACCCCAGGGCTATGGGACACCCGGTGCCGGACCGGACTAGTCCGGTGGTAGTCAGTGGTGGCTGGGCCCGGCTCCGTGGCCCTGGTGGGTGTCAGTTGAATATGTGGCTTGAATTAAAGTTTGTGTTCGTGACGCCACCTGTGGTATGCGGCTACTAAGCCGCCGCTGCTGTGTGAGGCCTCCGGGATGATGTTATGGCAGCAATGGTAGTACTGCTCCCCACAGGTGGAGCAATGCCCGGGGCACGGTTGGTGTTTGTGGAAGTCTATGGTGCTGCGTGACTAACACGGTGCAGGGCCGACCAGCAATGAAAGAAACAGGCACAAACAGTAGTCTCTTTACCTTCTCCTCTTTTACTCGGCAGAAACTTAGTCCAGGGAGACCGTCACAGATGGTAAAGATGATCCGGCCGGCCTGGAAGTGCCTGGGGTGATCTTTGGCCAGTTGAGTATGAGGCCTACTCCTTAATCTTTCTCTGCTGTGTTAGGACACTGCACTTTGGGTTTGCAATTGCCCTCTTGCTGCTGGGACTTGTTGTTCGTCCCCTTTTCTGTGTGGTAGACTGCGCAGGCCCTCTCTGGTGCTTCTCTGCTGGAGTCTACACCGGGCCCTTGGGATGCAGCTGTACCTTCAGATTGCTTCTGGGACAGGGGGCTTACAGCTCTCCTGCCCTCCGGATTCAGCTACCAGGGATGGATTTTATGCCCTGGCAACTACAGACTCCGATGTCCGAGTCCCTGCTGTGCCTCTCTGCTCCCCTTGCTTCACTGGGCCAAGCTATCCCAGCTCTAGGCCCCAGTTTACAAGGCAGCACTACTCTGCGTCTGCACTCTTTCACTCCTGTCTCCAGACTAACCACCACTTCCTCCTTCCAGCCAGACTTAAGGAATGCTCCCTGAAGTTCCAGGTTCAGAGCTCCCCCTGCTGGCCGGAGGGAGAACTGTGTTGAGTGTTAACTTACTGGCCAATAGATCTCCCAATTACCTCCAGGCTCAGCATTAACCCTTTTGGGAGGGCAATGCTGTTGTGGCGACCAGGTCCTGGGGCGCCACAGACGTCTGGGTGATCTCCTCAATAATTAACCAAACTTAGGCAATTTCCGACAACTTGCTTACTTGAGGGCATAATGAGCAGTCCATGAAGAAATGTTCAACATGACCACAATAGATGCAGAATCCGAGATTGTGTTGTCATCTCTTCTCAACGGTTCTTGAGCTGGCAGCTGCCACCTTCATAGGTTCCGTCTCAGGTGAAAGGATTGATCCAGAAAAAATGACTGAGACACCCCATTCATTGCATTTTTCCTGAATTACACGATCCATACAAATAGCCTGAGTTATAGCCTGGCCCAAGGAACAAGTTGCAGTATGCAGAGCTAGAGAAGACTTGAGTATTTAAGAGGCCTCTGTAGAACTGGCACCTGAGAGCTGCATCATTCCACAACACTTCATAGTACCATTACTGAAACTTCAAACTATAGTCCTCAGTGGTGCAGCTCCATTGTGTCACATTCAAAATCTTTGTCTCTGTCACCTGGACCCTGTCAGGTTCATCATAGACCATCCCTAATGCATCAAAACAGGTGTCAACAGAAAATCATTCTGGGACTAGTGGAAACAAAGAAATTTCCTAAGTCTGAGGACCAGCTCGCAGTAAAGACATGGTTGCTCACACCTGCTGGGACTCATATCCTGATGACCAGGGCCACAGAGTGAAAATAGCCTACATCTGTCCCTGAACACCCTAAACTGTTCTTTCCCCCATGAAAAAATTGTAAGAAAGGGCCATGACTGGTTCAGAAGAGTACAACTGCACATTGCTGGGGGGTAAAGTATCAGAACAAAGGGCCAAGGACTGACTGCTCAGCTAAAAAGCTGTGCAATTACAGGAAACAGGGAATACCTGCAAAAACCCAGTGCCTGCCAGAATGAGTTTGAAAGACTTAGCTGTCACTCTAAACACTGACAGCTCATCATGCCCCAGCTCCGAGTTGGATAGCTGAGCTGTCACTCATCCGACTGACATCCCTGGACACCCTGCACAACGAGCGGAGGCATCAAGACAGACAGCATGACTGGTATTGGTGTTGACACCAGGGACTCAGCGTGACTTCCACTACTCCTCCAGCTGTACCCGATCGCAGGTCATTCAGGGAATATATCAATTTATTTTCAGATCATTTTCATGCTAGCACTGCACAGTATAATGGTTGACAAATGATATTTAATTTGTTTGTGGAAAACTTTGTAACAGATATGACAGGGTTACATCAGAAGAAAGATTAGAGAGATGATTTTTCAGAAAATTAAAAAAAAAAATAGAGAGAAAAATCTACAGTAGTAAAAATCTTTGGTGGTTTTCTAACTTGTGATGTTTCAGCCCTGCAGGTAAGGCTACAAAATATCACTAATCATTAAAACTCCCTCCTAACGGCCTGATGTACATTACTGCTGAAAGTATTGATGTCCTTTGATGGTTAACCTTTATTCAGCATGTCTGCTACATATGTTCTAGAAAAGACGCAGGGGTTTGTTGATGCTCACTGTTTCAAACTTCATGCCCACAGTTGTGTTTCCATGCAAGCTCTTAGAAAGCAAAAAGGTTTCCTCTGCAGGCAACAAGAAGGCAATTAGTGCAAATTAGTACATGTCAATTTATCACTCTGCAGCCAAGAGAATTTCTACTGAGTAAGCCGAAATCCCAGCTTTTGAAGTCAATGTGGCAAATATATATATATATATATATATATATATATATAAATATATATATATATATATATATATATATATATTTTTATTTCTATATATTTATATACTGTACATATTATACTTATATATATATATATATATATATATATATATATAAGTATAATATGTACAGTATATAAATATATAGAAATAAAAATATATATATATATATATATATATATATATATATATATATATAAATATATATATAGTACAGACCAAAAGTTTGGGCACACCTCATTCACATTCAAAGAGTTTTCTTTATTTTTATTACCCTGAAAATTGTAGATTCACATTGAAGGCATCAGAACTATGAATTAAGATATGTGGAATGAACTACTTAACAAAAAAGTGTGAAACAACTGAAAATATGTCTTATATTCTAGGTTCTTCAAAGTAGCCACCTCTTGCTTTGATTACTGCTTTGCACACTCTTGGCATTCTCTTGATGAGCTTCAAGAGGTAGTCACTGGAAACACTGAAAATGGTTTTCATTTCACAGGTGTGCCCTGGCAGGTTTAATAAGTGGGATTTCTTCCCTTATAAATGGGGTTGGGACCATCAGTTGTGTTGTGCAGAAGTCTGGTGGATACACAGCTGATAGTCCTACTGAATAGACTGTTAGAATTTGTATTATGACAAGAAAAAAAGCAGCTGAGTAAAGAAAAACGAGTGGCCATCATTACTTTAAGAAATGAAGGTCAGTCAGTCCGAAAAATTGGGAAAACTTTGCAAGTGTCCCCAAGTGCAGTGGCAAAAAACATCAAACGCTACAAAGAAACTGGATCACACGAGGACTGCCCCAGGAAAGGAAGACCAAGAGTCACCTCTGCTGCGGAGGATAAGTTTATCCGAGTCACCAGCCTCAGAAATCGCAGGTTAACAACAGCTCAGATTAGAGACCAGGTCAATGCCACACAGAGTTCTAGCAGCAGACACATCTCTAGAACAACTGTAAAGAGGAGACTTTGTACAGCAGGCCTTCATTGTAAAATAGCTGCTAGAAAACCACTGCTTAGGACAGGCAACAAGCAGAAGAGACTTGTTTGGGCTAAAGAACACAAGGAATGGACATTAGACCAGTGGAAATCTATGCTTTGGTCTGATGAGTCCAAGTTTGAGATCTTTAGATCCAATAACCGTGTCTTTGTGCGACGCAGAGAAGGTGAACGGATGGACTCTACATGCCTGGTTCCTACTGTGAAGTATGGAGGAGGAAGTGTGATGGTGTGGGAGTGCTTTGCTGGTGACGCTGTTGGGGATTAATTCAAAATCGAAGGCATACTGAACCAGCATGGCTACCACAGCATCTTGCAGCGGCATGCTATTCCATCCGGTTTGCGTTTAGTTGGACCATCATTTATTTTTCAACAGGACAATGACCCCAAACACACCTCCAGGCTGTGTAAGGGCTATTTGACTAAGAAGGAGAGTGATGGGGTGCTATGCCAGATAACCTGGCCTCCACAGTCATCAGACCTGAACCCAATCGAGATGGTTTGGGGTGAGCTGGACCGCAGAGTGAAGACAAAAGGGCCACCAAGTGCTAAGCATCTCTGGCAACTCCTTTAAAATTGTTGGAAGACCATTTCCGGTGACTACCTCTTGAAGCTCATCAAGAGAATGCCAAGAGTGTGCAAAGCAGTAATCAAAGCAAAAGGTGGCTACTTTGAAGAACCTAGAATATAAGACATATTTTCAGTTGTTTCACACTTTTTTGTTAAGCATTTCATTCCACATGTGTTAATTCATAGTTTTGATGCCTTCAGTGTGAATCACAATTTTCAGTCACGAATGAGAAGGTATGTCCAAACTTTTGGTCTGTACTATATATATATATATGTATATATATATATATATATATATATATATATATATATACTCCTCAACATTGAAATGTGACACCGGAAATGAAAAAACGAAAAGGTTGAGATTTATGGAGATTCCGGGATGGATAGAAGTGTTAATGATATGGAAATTATGAAAAAATGGAAACAAAAATTTCAAAATACTTTAATTACTTCAGTATCGAAAATGGGAGTGACTCACAGAAATCTCCACACTTACACATTTTGTCATGCAATCATTGAGGTTATTAAAGGTGTTCTTTACTTGGACAAGCCCTTCTCAATCAGCATGTTTGCCCCCAGATAATAGTAACACTTATTCACCTGCGGTTCCGGCACCTCTGACGGGGTTTATTGCCGGCAGACTCCAGTTAGGGGCACTGTGCAATATTTTTTAATTTTTTACTTATTATCCTGTCTTCTACCAGACTTCGTATGAAATCCTCTATTTTTTTTGCTGGGTGTTTGGCATTCTCAGGTTGCTAAAGTCTGATAGGATGCAAGTTAGAAAGGAAGGGTGGGACAAAAGGTGAGCATTGTGATGACTGGTCCAGCAGCAGCTTCTGTCTGCAGCTCTACCAATCAGAAAGCAGAGTGCACATATTGAAGGCAGCGCTGGGGAAGAAGCTCCACAGCCTTCAGTCAGCCCCTGCCTGCTGCAGAATGACACAGCCATGTATGGAGCTCAGGAGCTGCGCTCACACTGGTTACTGCTTCTGCTGTGTGAAGGGTCAGGCCAGGAAAGTCCCTGGAGAGGGTGTCAAAGAAGAGACCATCAAATACACAGATATAGGCATTAAAGCATGGGGTGAGAGGACAGCAGCCCTTTTCTGGATGCTGCATATCTGCTGCTAGCTGTATCATATCCACTGTCCCCTTTTACTGCAATCCAGCATACGCCCGACATCATTCAGGACTACAAGTTCCAGCATGCACCTGGCGTTATTTGATTCCTGTGTCTGGATCTGGAGAGAGGCAGAAATGTGCAGATCCATCTCCAGGAACATCAGCCACTCTGGTCTGCAATGGTAAATACTTATAGTCAATAGTGGCCAATCATAGAATGTGTCAACTAGCTATAGAGACCAGCCATAGACCATGGCTACTAGCTACATTGGCCAGCCATAGTCCATGGAAACTAGGTATATTGACCAGCCAAAGATTAGTAACTATTATAGTGACCAGCCATAGACCATGTTGACTACCTATAGTGACCAGCCATAGATCCTGGTGACTATAGTGACCAGCCACAGACCAGTGCAACTACCTATAGTGACCAGCCATAGATTGTTAGAACTAGCTATAGTGACTAGTCATACACTGTAGCAACTAGTCATAGTCACAAGCCATTGCCTATGGCAACTAGAAATAATGACCAGCCATAGATCATGGCCACTAACTACAGTGACCAGCTGTAGTCCATGGAAACTAGCTAGAGTGACCAGCCAAAGATTAGCAACTACTATAGTGACCAGCCATAGGCCGTGGTGACTACCTATAGTGAGCAGCCATAGACTGTGGCAACTAGCTATAGTGACTAGCCATAGACCATAGCAACTAGCTACAGTTACCAGCCATGCACAGTGACAACTAGCTATAATGACCACCCAAAGATCATGGCAACTAGCTATAAAGACCAACCATAGACTTTAGCAACTAGCTATAGTGACCAGCCAAAGACCGTGGCAACTATTATAGTGACCAGCCATAGACTGTGGCAACAACAATTGTGACCAGCTATAAATAGTGGTGACCACCTATAGTGACTATCCCTAGACCGTGGCCACTACCTGTAGTGACCAGCTGAGTCTTAAATGCAAAGTCTCCCTAGGGTATCTAACATCTTATCATGCAGACATTTCAATAAGTTTATTTGTAATCAGCTAGGTGATAACAACCAATATGGTGGTTATCAGCTCGAGAAGTGGTGATTTACATACTATTATTCCTTAACAAAGCTGATTTGCCATTCAGGCTTGATTGAAAGCTGGCTCCTGCAGCCATATTAAAGGGGTGGTGTGAAACAAATATTGATTTTAATACTAGATGTCTATTTATTGTAATAATTTAATCTCTTTTCTAATACACCTTTATTAAATAGTCCCTAAAGTACCCTCTCTACTCTAACAGCTTTATTTATTTATTTATTCTTTAAATTCTCATTTGATGACATTTCATTTGTGAACCCCTGTGTATGCTGAGATACTCAAACAGGATGCAATTAAGGGGGCAGCGGCTACAATCACCCCACCCTGAAATGAAGCGTCATCAGTGACGTCTGTATCTGGGGCTGGGTTCTTAATTCCAGTGCTTGCTTAGTATGAGCTGTCCTATCACTGTGCAATATTCTATTCAATGACTGTGCACTCCCCCACCTGCTCTAATGATGATTGATGACCCAGCAAGAGAGTGCATTGTCAGTGCACATGGTCAAGAGAGAACGGAAGGAGTAGGGACTAGCCCAGCCCTTGAATTGGACATCACTGATGACGCTTTATTTCAGGGAGGGTAACAGCAGTAACTGCAGCCTCGGTCCCTGATGACATTTTGTTTCACTATCCCAGCATGCACTGGGGATTGTCAAACAAAGTGTAATCAATACAGACGTTGGTAAAAAAATAAATAAATAAAGCAGTCAGAGTAGAGAATGATTGGTAGGAACGTCTTAATGAAGGTGTATTAGAAAGAGATGAGATTATTATAAAAAATAGAAATTTAGGATTACATTTCTTCAGGAGCATTATAACCATTTTCTTATTTTTAAGGGCTCCGTGTTGGGATGTGCTGCAGAAGACTAGAGAAGATGGAAGCCTGCAGAGGCCAGCTGAGGATGTAAAAATTTATCATATACTGTGATAAATCCCAAGCACTCAGTCAGATACAAAGATAATGGAAAAAGTTTTTATTTGTGGATTGTAAGCAAAAAGAAAAAATGCCACTACCAATAGAGCAAAGCCAAGCCAACGTGTCGGCCTGTGTTAGGCCTTTATCAAGGTCTTGCGTTTTATGAGAGACCATTGAATATGGACGAGTTAGACGTCCGCGGATTCTACCATGGGTAGGGCGTTTTTACTTTTCAGGCGTAGTTCGCCAGAGTCAGGGAGAAGCAAGAGGCTAGTGCAGAGGTAGAAGAGGTGCCTTTAGGGCATATGGAATGGGGACAGGGTCCCAGAGGAGCAGGCAGGAGGCATGCCATATGCCCTAAATGCACCTCCTCTACCTCTGCACTAGCCTCTTGCTTCTCCCTGACTCTGGCGAACTATGCCTGAAAAGTAAAAACGCCCTACCCATGGTAGAATCCGCGGACGTCTAACTCGTCCATATTCAATGGTCTCTCATAAAACGCAAGACCTTGACAAAGGCCTAACACAGGCCGAAACGTTGGCTTGGCTTTGCTCTATTGGTAGTGGCATTTTTTCTTTTTGCTTACAATCCACAAATAAAAACTTTTTGCATTATCTTTGTATCTGACTGAGTGCTTGGGATTTATCACAGTATCTGTAGATTTTTTTCCTTTAAAGCACCTCCCCCATATAACAGTTGAGCCCAGCTTTACTCTTACTATGTAAAAATGTATCATGGCATCTGGACAAGATGAAGAAAAGAAAGAGCATGACTATATTCAGATACTGAATCATCTTTAAGACGCCAGGATGTAAATTATTATTTGTGATATTGACTAATTCTCATCAGTATTGTGGTGATTCCTGTGAGGTTGTCAGTCTAATAATGACTGATAACTACAACTTCCAATATCTCCTTACCATTGTTAAGGGCATACTATGAGCTGTAGGTTTATGTGGTACCAGTGTATATGGGTCTGATCTGACATTACAATTGATGTACCATGTACTGATGAGGGTTTTGATGCTATGGTATTCTACTGATGGGGGTTATATGTATGTATTTCTGTACTGCTGGTGGTTCTGATGATTCTGTACCAAAGTATACAAATAGCATACTTGCACTCACATGACCATCCAGTCTCACCACTGACAAGGCAGTATTCTAAAAGCGTGCAATGCATGTGCTGTTAGAATCCAGAAGCCTGCAGTCACCTAGAGTGCCTGCAGACTCTCATCTCAAACCTGGACAACCCATTTAATTATAAAATGAAGCACTGTAGCATACTAATCCTAACAGCATGTAATATACTCACTGTCAGGATTTAGCTCTGCTTGCTGGTTCCAGCAGGCATTATATGGCCACTCCACTCATTTACAATATTCATAATTTTCAAACTTACGATCATCTAACACTTAGCTTTGCTTCCTGCTTCTCTCAGTTTTTCATTGAGCATTGGGACAATTATGAGGGGAGAAACAATTATGAGAGACAAACTTTTCTATTCCTAAAATGGGAGGAGTTTGCTTTTTTTGTTGCAATAAGGGACACTTTGTCAGTTCCTGACCTTCAGTGCCCAAAGATAAACGGCTTTTAGACTCAGGTGGGTTGGGGGATTCCAACCACCATGGTATCTCACTGTTAAATACCCACTAGGGTTAAGGTTGGAGGCATAGATGTCCCTATTATGGTCTTTCAGGATACTTGTTCTGTGGAAAACATAAATGATGTACAGTTTGCTTATTTTTCTGGGTTAGAGGTGAAAGAGTTATCTAATCGAAAACGAATTTTTGCCATTGACTCGACACCTCTTTCTCAAGGGGGGTGGTTGAGTGTGCACAGGGGTTGTAACTCTGCATAGGAGTACTTGATTTGGAGCTCACATTTTTATGTGCTTAAGGGCCTTCCTGCACAAATTGTTTTAGGGTTTCCCTGGTTTGCCTTACATAACCTCACTGTTGACTGGAAAACCCAGGACATAATTAAATGGAGCATGTATTATAAAGAATGCTGTCTAGGGACCTGTATTTCGGTGGTTACCTCTAGTCTTCTGGATTCCCTCAGACTTTTCTAATGTGTTTTCTGAGAAGAGTTGTCAGAAGTTGCCACAGCATAGACCAAATGAAGACTGCATAAGTATTTGGGCACTGAAAGATTAGCGCTCAAATACTATATAAAATGGAGAGTTTGGCTAAAAAGTGCATTAGGCTAGCCATGTCTCTGGTAGCAGCTGGTTTCTTCTTTGTTAAAAAGAAGGATGTGGACTAGGACTGTGCCTGGACTTTCGTGGGCTCAACCAGATAACGGTTCGAGATATGTATCCCCTGACTGTTAAGGCCCCGTCACACTAAGCAACATCGCTAGCAACATCACTGCTAACGAACAACTTTTGTGACGTAGCAGCGATGTTGCTAGTGATGTCGCTGTGTGTGACATTGAGCAACAACCTGGCCACTGCTGTGAGGTCGTTGGTTGTTGCTGAATGTCCTGGGCCATTTTTTAGTTGTTGCTGTCCCACTGTGAAGCACACATCGCTGTGTGTGACAGCGAGACAGCAACAACTAAATCTGCAGGCAGCAGGAGCCGGCTTCTGCAGAGGCTGGTAACCACAGTAAACATCAGGTAATCAAGAAGCCCTGTCCTTGGTTACCCGATATTTACCTTTGTTACCAGCCTCCGCCGCTCTCACGCTGTCAGTGCCGGCTCCTGCTCTGTGCACATGTAGCTGCAGTACACATCGGGTAATTAACCCAATGTGTGCTGTAGCTAGGAGAGCAGGGAGCCAGCGCTAAGCATTGTGCGCTGCTCCCTGCTCTGTGCAGCTGCATCCTGTACTCTATACCCTATATATGTACCCTGTGCAGCTGCACCCGGTGTGCGCTGCTACCTGCTCTGTGCATATTTAGCTGCAGCACACATCAGGTAATTAACCTGATGTGTGCTGTAATCAGGAGAGCAGGGAGCCAGCGCTCAGTGTGCGCTGCTCCCTGCTCTCTGCACGTGTAGCTGCGTGCGCTGGTAACCAAGGTAAATGTCGGGTTGGTTACCCGATATTTACCTTAGTTACCAAGCGCAGCATCTTCCACGCGGCGCTGGGGGCTGGTCACTGGTTGCTGGTGAGCTCACCAGCAACTCGTGTAGCGATGCTCCAGCGATCCCTGCCAGGTCAGGTTGCTGGTGGGATCGCTGTAGCGTCGCAGTGTGACATCTCACCAGCAACCTCCTAGCAACTTACCAGCGATCCCTATCGTTGTTGGGATCGCTGGTAAGTTGTTTAGTGTGACTGGACCTTTATTCCTGACCTGTCTAATCAGATTGCCGCTGCTAAATGGTTATCTAAACTTGACCTTAGGAGGGGCTTATAATCTGATCCGGGTCAAACAGGAGGATGAGTGGAAAACGGCATTTATTACGCCAAAGGGGCATTTGAAAATCTGGTAATGCCATTTGGTCATACCAACATGCCAGCAGTATTCCAGCATTTTGTTAAGGATGTGTTTTCTCATGTGCTAGGGAAATTTGTAATCGTCTACCTTGAGGACATTCTATTTACGGGATTTTTGGTCTCTTTTGGAACATGTCAAACAAGTGTTACAAATTCTCAGAGTGAATAAATTGTACACTAAGCTATAAGCTAAAAAAACTGTGTTCATCGTTCAAGATCGCCTGTTATTGCATTTTGTGCAAAATTTGTGATGACCAAAAAACATAATTTTGACATTTGGAATTTTGTTGCCACTTCACCATTTACCGATCAGATTAAGAGATTTTATATTTTGATAGATTGGGCATTTCTGGTTTGCATGCTTTTGACTGTCTTAAGAAGTGCTTCTCACTAGCACCCATATTGATACAGCCTGATGTGTCTCAAGCTTTTACAGTGGAGGTTGATGCATCAGAAGTCGGGCTGGGTGCTGTACTGTCTCAAGGTCTATCTCTTAGTAAACTGTGTTCCCTGCCTCTATTGGTATGTGTCGTGTCTCCCTCCTTTATACTCTTTGCTTGTCCAAAGGACTATGACCTTTGCCACCAGTGTTGTAGCACAGGCAACCATCTCCTGTTTCACCTCCTCCTCCATTATCACCCAATCTACCCTCGGAAGAAGAGATATGACTGGGCTGGGTAGTATCACTCTGTATACTTTCTCCTCCATTACCAACTGGTCTGCATGCAAATCTTCCTCTTTAATTTTGAGCAGAAAACATTTATGTAGACACAAAAGTGGGATATCACCAGTTTGTCGCGGTTGACAGACAACGCTGTGATATCTTCCTGCAGAAGGTTGCTGTGTTTGGCTTCACAAACTGCTCCTTGATAATCAACTCATTCTTCCTTGGTGTGAATGGAGTTCTATGTATCTTTCCTGTTAGGGTTAATTTTTTCCCTTTTTGACCCTGCAGATATCTTGTCAGTTCATCTGCAAATCCTTATCCCCACTCCTTGTGTCTATATATACCTGCATTTCCCTTTGGTTTGTTGCCGGTAAGAGAGTTTCAAGCAGTTGGCTTGAAATCTCTGGTCATAACATGTTATTGTATGTTGCTGTCATTCTCCCAAAGTCATTGCACAGATAAGTTGTCCATTTCCACTCCCCTGTTTGTTTTCCCTGTGTGCGCTTTAGGTCTTAGTGGGGTTGACTAGTGCTCACCACATCCAGTCACTACCTAGGGCCTATTTCAGGGTCAGCCAGGCTCTAGGTATCCTGATCAGTGTATACAATAGGTGCGGAACCTATCTAGGGACATCAAGTGAGTCAGGGGCTAGTGGTAGATTTTACCAGGGGTCACCATCTTCCCCCTTCCCTAGAGACAGTGTTTCCTTTTCTAATAAAACTAGAGCGCGCAATTCTATGTGTGCCGTCCCACGGTC
The DNA here is from genome assembly GCF_048569485.1 of Anomaloglossus baeobatrachus. Classification (NCBI taxonomy): domain Eukaryota; kingdom Metazoa; phylum Chordata; class Amphibia; order Anura; family Aromobatidae; genus Anomaloglossus; species Anomaloglossus baeobatrachus. Next base: position 832,216,535 of record NC_134353.1, on the reverse strand, counting down.
CATCTCCATCCCTGCCTCCACAAGTTTCACCCAGTTTGCCGCCAGGGTAATGTAGCATGCCTGGCCCCAAGCACTTGTCACCATGTTGGTGGTTAAGTGCACCTTCCCAGTAACTGCATTGGAGAGGGCATTAGTGATCTTATGGGACACATGCTTGTTTAAGTTGGTTATAGTACACCGGGAGAAATAGTGGTGGCTGGTGACTGAGTACTGAGGGATGCAGTCCCTATGAGATTGCGGAAAGCCTCAGTTTCCACAAGTCCAAATGGCAGTGTGATGGCCTGACAAAATCAGGGTGTCACAGATGACTGCACCCCTCTTCCAGGTGCAGACATCCCTCCTCTTTGGTTCTCTATCACAACCTCCACACTGGTACACATCAGCCAGCAATGCCTAGTCACCCCCATGACAATAGGGACACACTAGTGGGTGGGGCCAAGTGGATGGCAACGCCCACCTAGGGGTTCTGAGTGTGATGGGAGGGGCCAGTTCAGTCAAAGAGACAGAAAGTCGAACAGAGAGTGAGAAAGTGAGAGGAGTGTGAAGTGACAGGGTAGTCAGTGGTTGGAGTTCCTGGACTATCGGACTACTGGCTAGGTGGCAGTCGGCAGACAGGGCCACAGGCGAACGAGATCCGGTCGCGGGAGACCTTAAGTAGACCGGGGCAGGGTTGTAGCCTGCCGGTATCGACAGTGGAAATCTGGTCCAGAGGCCATGCACGACAGGGTACCTGGACCCTAGAGCAAGAACAGCTTCACGCACCTTACTAATTGACCAGCCAGGGATAAGATTTCAGGTCTTGTACCACAGGAGGCCCAGATAGAGTGAGACGGAAGCCCAACGAGGGGGATAGGGCTCCGCAATTGCCTGCTAAGATCCCAGGGGTCAGTTCTCGCGGGCCACACCTCCCAACACACAGTATCACCGGGAACGGACTTCCCCGTTTCAGGCGGAGTAGTTAACAAAAAGGACACAAGCACTAAGTGCAGGAGGAAGGGACCCCTGTTTGCTGCACCAGGGTGAGGGATCCGAACACACCCGCCGGAGGTCACCGGTCACTGGCAATTTGGTTTACCATCTAGACTCTGTGTGAATTTATTCAGGAACTGTGAGTACACCAACACCATCTGGTCCAACAGTGCAGATTGTGCTCTGCGACACCATCCCACCTATTGGGGACTACACCTCCCCTACCCGTGGAGGGGATAACATCTAGCTACCCCACTCCATCGGTCCCGGGCATCACCTCCAGCGGCAGCGGCGGTGTCACCAACAATCACCGCACACCACGGGTGGCGTCACTGACAAAACGTCCCCTATATATAATAAACCCCTTTTCACTTGCGGGCGATGGACGGATGCTCAGGCCCGGGTCCAGCTTCCCCTCGAGCCACCGCCACGACCCCGGATCCAAGCGTCTCGAGCAGAACCCCGCCCCCCCTTTATGGTCCGTCCCCTACCCACAACAGCAGCATTACCAGGGCAAGCAGTCTGGATATGTGCCTGTTTAGAGTTTGGACCTGTGGCAGGGTGGATGCGTATTCTATTACCCATGTCCATTACCGCAGACCTTGCGCATTTTAAATTATGTATGCAGCTAAGAGCAGTATTATTAAAGAATAGATTAATTTTAATTGACACTGAAAATAACTTTTGGGTTAATGTAGAAGCAGCAAGGAATGTAATGCAATAATCCCTTCCTAGATGTCACTAATACACTATCTTTTCTCCAGCAGTTAGCCACACACTAAGGCGGGCTTTGCACACTACGACATCGCAGGTGCGATGTCGGTGGGGTCAAATTGAAAGTGACGCACATCCGGCATCGCATGCGACATCGTAGTGTGTAAAGCCTAGATGATACGATTAACGAGCACAAAATCGTCGTAATCATATCATCGGTGCAGCGTCGGCGTAATCCATAATTACGCTGACGTGACGGTCCGATGTTGTTCCTTGCTCCTGCTGCAGCACACAACACTGTGTGTGAAGTCGCAGGAGCGAGGAACATCTCCTACCGGCGTCACCGCGGCTTCCGTAGGATATGCGGAAGGAAGGAGGTGGGCGGGATGTTTACATCCTGCTCATCTCCGCCCCTCCGCCGCTATTGGCCGCCTGCCGTGTGACGTCGCTATTCTAAGGGGGCGGGTCGCCGGCCAGAGCGACGGACGCAGGGCAGGTGAGTGCATGTGAAGCTGGCGTAGCGATAATGTTCGCTACGCCAGCTATCACACAATATCGTACCTGCGACGGGGGCGGGGACTATCGCGTGCGACATCGCAGCATCAGCTTGCGATGTCACAACGTGCAAAGCCGCCCTAACTGAAGGTAAGAGCAGTATTATTACAGAATAGAAAATATTTGATTAGCCCTGAAAAGGACTTTTGGGTTAACATAACAGCAGGAAGGAATGTAAGGCAATAATCACTATCCCTTCTGCTCAAGCTCTCCCTACACTAAATGCAGCTAAGAGTAGTATTAATAGAGAATAGAATATATTTGAATTAGCCTTAAAAATAACTGTTTGGGTTAATGTAGCAGCAGCAGGAATATAAGGTAACTAGAACGTGGCCCGATTTTAACGTATCGGGTAGTCTAGAAGTGTATGTAGGTTAGCAGATTGAATAATAATGTAATGAATGGACTGGATGGGTTAGGTTTAATTTAGTATTCTTATAATTGTTTATTGGTTTTAAAATGACAAACAATAGAAGGAACAGTTTTAATAGATGAGTCTAATGTTTAATGATGTCCATGGCTTGTAATGAAAGAAGGCCATGAACAGTGTAAAGTTAAATAAAAATATGCTGATGCTGTGATGTGGCCCAATGCTGGTATGTGCCCCCATCGTGGTGCAGCCACCATCCTGACATGTGCCCCCAATCTGCGGGGTAAGGGTGCATTCACACTTGCATTCAGCGCAATCCGCCACTATGGAGAAAAGCACAGTCCGTTAACGCACTGCGCTATTCTCCATAGACTTGTATTGATGACGCATTGTAACTCAAGTGTCTGCATTGCATCCGCTGGACGACGCTGAGTCGTTATTTTGACGCAGCATCAGGCGGAGAGAACGCTATATGTAGCGTTTTTTGGGTCATTAAAATAACGCACATTGACATAACGCCAAGGTGTCTAATGATTGTCTATGGTGGCGAATTACGCCGCTATGCGCTAAGCGGCGGAATCCACTGACAAATTCCGTCATGTTCTACTGAGCATGCTCAGCATGTCCAGCAGAACTATCTAAATCATTTAAAATCACTCCTGGTCTCTCTCCCCCCTCTCTCCCCCCTCTCATACTCACCGATCATGGGCGCGGCTGCACGGCTGTCACAAAGCTCCGATGGCTTTTCCTCTTTTGAAAATGCCGGCCGCTCATTATTCAGTCTCGTATTCCCTGCTTCCCCCGCCCGCCGGCGCCTATGATTGGTTGCAGTCAGACCCGCCTCCACGCTGAGTGACAGCTGTCTCACTGCAACCAATCACAGCCTCCTGTGGGTGGGTCTATATTGTGCAGTAAAATAAATAAATAAATAAATAATAAAAAAAAACGACGTGCGTTCCCCCCCAATTTTGATACCAGCCAAGATAAAGCCACACAGCTGAAGGCTGGTATTCTCAGGAAGGGGAGCCCCATGTTATGAGGAGCCCCCCCAGCCTAACAATATCAGCCAGCAGCCGCCCGGAATTGCCGCATCCATTAGATGCGACAGTCCCGGGACTCTACCCGGCCCATCCCGAATTGCCCTGGTGCAGTGGCAATCGAGGTAATAAGGAGTTAATGGCAGCCCATAGCTGCAACTAAGTCCTAGGTTAATCATGGCAGGCATCTCCCCGAGATAAATAAACACATGCACCCGAAAAAATCCTTTATTTGGAATAAAAGACAAAAAAAACCCCTCTTTCACCACTTTATTAAACCCCCAAATACCCCTCCAAGTCCGACGTAATCCATAGAGGTCCCACGACGCTTTCAGCTCTGCTACATGAAGCTGACAAGAGCGGCAGTAGAATACGACCGCTCTCTATCGGCTCCATGCAGCAACTGAAGTCAGATGCCCGATCAGCTGTGCCCTCATTCAGGTGACCCGTGGACACAGCTCTCAGGTGGAGGACTGCAGCTGTGGCCGCAGGTCACCTGAGTGACGGCACAGCTGATCGCGCAGCTCACTGCAGTCACTCAGGGGATTTGCGGTTACCTCTCTCTCTCTCCTCCCGACCGCAAATCTCCTTTTCCCGGCGAAATCATTAAAAAAAAACAAAAAAGGCAAAACGTTCTTTTACAGGAATCCGTTACTTTATTTGCACACTATTGGCAACGCATCCGTCACATGCGTCACATAACGCACTGTGACGGATGCCTCACAACGCAAGTGTGAAAGCAGCCTAATGTGTGCGGGGGCGGAGTGTGGGGTGGGTGGAGCCGAGCGGGCCCATGGCGCTGAGGACGTCAGTGCCGGGGACTGCATGGCTGGGGACAGGTGACTATCCAGGAGTGTGTGTGTGTGTTCAGTGTATATATGCGGAGTGCGGGGTTGGGCGGAGCCGAGCGGGGAAGTGTCGGGCATCGTCCTGTCAGCCCGTAGTTCGGGCTGTTCAGTTAGGCTCCCTGCACACGTAGCCAGGGAAAATATCGGGTAACTAGGCAAAGCGCTTTGCTTGGTTACCCGATATTTACCCTGGTTACCAGCGTACTCCGCTTAGCACTGGCTTATTGCACACGTAGCCAGGGTAAATATCGGATAACTAAGCAAAGCGCTTTGCTTAGTAATTCGATGTGTACCCTGGTTACGTGTGCAAGGAGCCTTAGCTGAGACGTTGGTCGCAGGCTCTTTAGCGCATGCGCTCTGGCGACGGTTGTCACTGTAATAACATCATTTTGGAGCAAGACAGACAGACAGAAAGACAGAATAAGGCAATTATATATTTAGATAATTAACCTAGATACCGCTAATACACTATCCCTTCTCCTCCAGCTTTCCCTACATTAATTGCAGCTAAGAGCAGTATTATTAGAGAACAGTGGTGGGTGAACCTGAACTGTGAAGTTTGGGGCCCATACTAGACATCTATTACATATTCCCAGACTCCGAACATGGACTTCTCAGGGAGTGTGTGTTACTCTTCGGGTTCGGCCACCTGGATAAAAAAAATTTAAAAAAAAAATTAAAAGGAAGCAAAATAGGGATTTAGACCGGAAAATTATACTTACCGAGTCTCCCGCGTGGCTGTCACACTACTTCTGGGCCAGGTCTGCTCATTACCTCTGCACTGTTAAATTAAAACCCCTGTTCTTGAGAAAGGAATGGACATTTAATAAGAGATAAATTGCACTGTTTTGTTTTTCAAGCACTTTGCAACTTTTACTAATAGAAAACTTTTGGCACATTATGAAACAAACAATTCAACAAAGTCCCCAGACTATGGAGCAGCTATAAATCTATAACAGACAAGAATGGGACAACATTCCGCTACCAATTGTTCATTTCCCAGACATTTAAGCCTGCTTTACACACTGCAATTTCGCATACGATCTTGTATGCGATTTTCAACGCCCCCATCGTATGTGTGGCACGTTCAATTTGTTGAACGTGACGCACATATGAGTAACCCCCGTCACACGTACTTACCCGTCCATACAACCTCGATGTGGGCGGCGAACGTCCACTTCCTGGAGGGGGAGGGACGTTCGGCGTCACAGCGACGTCAAACGGCAGCCGGCCAATAGAAGCGGAGGGGCAGAGCTGAGCGGGACGTAAACATCCCGCCAACCTCCTTCCTTCCGCATTGTGGGCCAGGAGCCGCAGGACGCTTTTAAGATCTGTTCATCGTTCCTGGGGTGTCACACACTACAATGTGTGCTACCCCGGGTACGATGAACAATCTGACGTGCAATTCCAGAGACAGGTACGATGTGTATGCGATGAACGTTTTACCGTTCAATCGCAATCACACTTAACTGTCACACACTGCAATGTACCTTACAATGCCGGATGTGCATCATTTACGACGTGATCCCGCCGACACATTGTAAGATACATTGCAGCGTGTAAAGCGGGCTTTACACAAAAAGCAGAATGGATGCTGAACAATGGTAGCCATGGCCTTATCCCTGTTTTTGAGATGTGGTGATGCCATCAACTTCTAAAGTAGTTAATATTTTAGAATGCAATGGAAAAATGTCTACCTTTCACCTTCTAACCTGTGTTCTGTTGTGAATAAAATATAACTGCATCACTGCATTTTTATTTTCTTTACATTTTACACATTTTTGCAGTTTTTTTAGAATTGCGGTTGTAATTTATTGAGAACAAAATTACACATCAGTTGTCAATGGAAAATAAAATCAATAAGTCATCAACCAATTTAGGGCTGGATTCCAACCTCCCCCACCGCACACCCTGAAATTTAAAGTAAAAAATGTAAACTAGCAGCAGATCCACTTTGTAATTCATCACCGCAACTCACAATCTGACTTAGAAGAGTGCTTGGCCTTCACGTGCCTATATGCGCACCTAACAATATCTGGACATCCTCATGATGAGACAGTGTTGCATAGTCTTCTGCCAGACCAAGATCAGGGAATCAATGAGCTCCTAGATAGTTTGGCAGCATCAAAATCACTGACAGCTATTTTATTAATATTTGTGGAATCCCCAAAGATATTCTTCCCAGAGCAACTTGCAATCGCATGTGAAGAGAACAATGCTCTAATGGCAGACTTAGACTGCTTTCACACTACGTTTTTTTAACATCCATCATGAACGTATTTTTGCTGCAAAAGCGGATCCTGTTTTTGCAAAGAAAAACGCATGCAAACGCATGTGTTATTTTGCAGGATCCTGTCACTTTAAGTTTATGGGCGGGCATTGGAGTCATGTGATCGGGAGTGAGGGTAACTGAACGTGAAAGACTGGGAGCGGACATCTAACAGCTGCGGAGGCTTGTAACCAAGGTAAACATTGGGTAACTTGCTTGGATACCCGATATTTACATTGGTTAGAGCTAGGAGCAGGGCTCCCTGCACACGTAACCAAGATAAACATCGGGTAACTAAGACTGCGGTTACCTGATATTTACCTTGGTTACGAGCGTCTGCAGCTGCTAGGAGCTGGCTGCTGCTCCCTGCACACGTAACCAAGATAAACATCGGGTAACTAAGACCGTGGTTACCCGATGTTTACATTGGTTACGAGCATCTGCAGCTGCTAGGAGCCGGCTGCTGCTCCCTGCACACGTAACCAAGATAAACATCGGGTAACTAAGACCGCGGTTACCCGATGTTTACCTTGGTTACGAGCGTCCTCCGCTCTCAGGCGGGGGAGAGAGGAGAGAGAAGGAGGGGGAGGGAGGGAGGTGGAGAGAGAGGGAGGGTGAGGGAGGGAGAGAGAGACTGATTACCCGAGGCTGGTTTCTGTGCATGCTCAGTAGAGCAAGCAGGATCCTGTCTATCAGCATGCCAGCGTTCACATGCGTTTGCATGCTGTTTAGTCAGGATCCAACAATTTGCAGTATTTGGATGCAGCTCAAAAACGCTACAAGTAGCGTTTTTGAAAAATATTAAAAAACTGCAAGTCTCTGGATCCTCACTATAACGCACGCAAATGCAGGTGAACGCATGTTGACGCAAGTTCATTGCAAATGCATTGAAATGAAAACGCATTTGCACTGGATCCGTTTTTGCATTAAAAAAATGTCCATGACGGATGTTAAAAAAACGTAGTGTGAAAGTAGCCTTAGGAATTCTGGTGTTTTCTTGTTAATGCCAATTGAGTTGCATGTGTCATGCTTTTGGATATGAACCATTGACTTTGTGCTCTGCGGTAGGTTTCTTTGTCTGACGGACAACAGAGGATACACCTTTAATTTGTTTCTGTTCTACTCACTTTAGTTCTATTTGGGTAAAAGTTATATTCATTTGCTCGGTTGTCTGCCCAATCACCTTTCAGGAGTAGCATTAAATATCCCTTGCTGGTATTTACTGCTGGTGATATTTCATTTTGAAGTCCAGCCATATTGCTGTTAGTTTCTGCCAGTCAGCATACCAGCTACCATACTTCTCTCTGCTGTGTATGTTCTCCGCTCTGCACTTATATTATGTTTGTCAATAAGTAGGCTGCATATTGTTTAGCAATATTCACCATTTCTGGTATTTTGTTTTTTATTTGTTTGTATTACTCACACAAGGATCACTTTCTACTTCAGCACACATTCCTTTCTGTAAGTAATTTGCACTCTGCTCTGCTCTCCAGTTCCTTAGGAGCAAAGTGAAGTGATCAATGACCGATCAGGCAGCATCGGCCTGTGTTTTCCATTGTTTAGTCTGTAGTCAAGGCTATTCCAATTCCCGCAGGAACCACTAGGGACTGCAGGGTTGGGATCTCCAGTCTTTACAAGAATCAGCAGGGTCAGTTGCAGATTAATCATGTGTTACCTTTACCCCTTGTGATTTGCTGTTTAACCTGTTCCATTAGTAGGGATGCACTCTTAACAATCTTTCTTTTGCATTCTTTCAGAACTTTAGAAAGTTTGAATGTTCTGAAAGTTTGCTTGCCTTTACATTCATGGGTGGGATAAAAATTTGAAATATTTGGTCCATCACTTATTTCATTGCACAGGGCAAATTGGATATGGAATCTGGTCATGTTTTTAGAGACAATGAGAGTGTTGGTACCATGATTGAATGTTTGAAAAACCATTGATGATACTTTGCATTCTAGTTATCAGTTTAGAACTGGTAACAAGATTGACATTCAACTGTTTAATTATTGCATCACTAGTTTCTGACTTATCCTTAAATGCTTTGATCTCAGTAGCAGACTAGGTCATCTGCTCATCAAGACAATGATTTTTCATTTCCAGCAGTTGTGATTGAAGCAAATCTGCTTCTTTCTATCAAAATTACATTGATCATTCTCTGCCAGTTGTGTCTGTATGGGTGCAGTCACATCTGCATATAAATTTTGCAAATGCAATGCGATAAAAAATCGCATTGCGCTCACACCAATGTTAAACATATTGGCAGGGCATATCTGCTAGTTTTCCCCTTGCAAAATTTGGCATGCAGATCAAATCGCAGCATCCTACAAGTGTCTGCGTATCGAATACAAGTTAATGGGTGGGAGAAAAATGAGCAGCACATAGACGGACATGTGTGCGTTATGCATTTTTAACAGGGACTTTTAGATACTGTCAAAAGCTAGATAGCTAGATGATAGCTAGATAGATAGATAGATAAATAGATAGATAGATTTATAGATAGATATCAAACACCTATATACTGTCACACTACTCTATATATTCTAAGGTTGCACCCTTTAGTCCACTAAAGGGTGTTTAGCTTTGTATTTAGCCACAAAATAAATAATTAAATAAAAAAATCGCTGTGGTGTTCCCGCTATTTTTGGTAGCCAGCTAAGGTAAAGCAGACAGTGCAGCCGGCAGGCCACAGCTGGCAGTTTAGCCTTGGCTGTTAATGGAAAACAGAGGTCACCCATCTGTTTCTTAAATTATTTATTTAAAATTAAATAAATAATTAAAAAAAATGTGGGGTCCCCCCTTAAATTGGAGCAGCAGCCAAGGTGAAGCTGACTGCTTATTGGACCCTTCCCAGCCTTAAAATAGCAAGCCACAGTTGCCCCAGAAGTGGTGCATACATTTGATGCACCAATCCTGGCACTTCACTTTGGCTCATCCCATTGCCCTGGTTAAGTGGAAAATGGGGTTATATATGGGTTGGGCATTAGGTGGGCATCATTCAGACACCCCCATTATTAATCCAGTAGATGTAAGTAGAAAAAAACACACAAAAAAATATTTTATTTATAAAAACACCCCCCTCCAACAGCCCTCATTCACCAATTTATTAAAAAAAATTAAAAGCCTTTACGTTCTGCCATAATCCACAAGGAGGTCCCATTGTGTTCCTCAAAAGTGAATCTGAAAGACATAAAAAGAGAGAATTAGTAAAGAAATAAAGACAACAGACACCCTCATTCACCAATTTATCCAAATCAGGTGAACCCTAAGGCACAAACTCTCTTTGCATTGATTACACAACACTGAAACTGGAAATTTGGGGAATCTGTACACAATAATTCCTCATATCCACAAATTAGTTTAGCAAGCATCTTGATATGCTTGCTTGTTTTATTCAAGACTGACTGTTGGTCTATACACAAATCATCATGGCTACATGCTTGCTCCAATAGAACAGACCCCAGCAATTCTGGAGATTTGGGGCTAATGGGAGGTACTTGATTAAATGTAATCTTTTTTGCGAAGTGTTTTGGGGTTGATCAATCCATACTTATACCTCCTGGAGTCATTGTGGTGTTGTCCTCCTTGTCGATTCTGTGTTGAAAAGGTGTTTTTCTCCGGAAAGCTACCACTCTTCTTTTATTTCTGGGAAGACTAATTTTTGACGTTGCTGAGCATTTCTGAGTGTCTTTTGTTTTTTCTTTTGTTAGGCCCCTTTCACACATCAGTGATTCTGGTACGTTTGTGCTTTTTTTATACGTACCAGAATCACTGACATACGCAGTCCCATTCTAATCAATGGATCTGCTCACACATCAGTGATTTTTCACTGAACGTGTCTCCATGCAGCGTGCACCCTTGGCCATGATTCTGCACGGAGACATGTCAGTTTTTGTCTGGCATCACTGATGACCCACGGACCACACAATGGTGTGATCCGTGTGTGATCAGTGAAACACGTACAAGAAAATCACGGACATATTAAATATTAAAAATTTTCAACCTACCTTGCCTGCGATTCGCTGTGCCTGCTCCGCTCTCGGCAGCTCCTGCCTGGCTCATGAATATTCATGAAAGCAGGAACTGCCGACCAGGAAGTAGGTGCTGAGAGCGGTAGGAGGATGCTGCGGAGCCAGAGACTTCAGCACCATGGACAGCAGCAGTGAAGGCAGGTGAGTAATGTCCATATGCAATCACGGGATCATGGATCACGGATTGCACATGGACAACCCACGGAACACGGAGGGACATGTGCGTGTTTTACACGTCAGTGAAGAACATCAGTGTTTTTCACTGACGTGTGAAACGGGCCTTAGAATGATCTTGTCATGAGTTGTGCCATTTTTATCCTTCTGCATGAGGGTTTCATAACGGCTCCTTAGTTGTGTGGGTGGTGACAGTCTTGTGATCTGCTGGCTCCTTTTGGTAACATGTATCCATTTTTCTTCCTCTACAGGAGCTCTGAAGCTTTTCTCCCAATCCGTGTCCTGAAGGGTTGCTTCTGCTTTGTCAGCATCTACGCCTTTTCTTCCAAAAGGGCCACTAGTCTGCATTTGTGGGAGGTGAAGTTGGCTTTTTTGTCTGGTAGATCCGTAAATGTGTAACATGTGCTACAGCTCACCTGTGGGTTCACTTTTCACGACTTCCATATTGCTATTAAATTTGCATGAATGTTCATATGTGTTTTGTTTTTTTACTTTACCTGCTTATCCGCTCTGCCAGTGTATGAAACATTCAGATTTAAATGGTTTTGCGATGTCCTCAAAGTAGTGAGACTTGGCTAATCCTAACAATCAATCAGCTTAAAGGGAACCTATCACCAGGATTTTCATATATAACCTAAAGCCAGTGCTATACTGGCACTATCAGGCTGATTCTCTACATACCATTAGTGGTCAGCTCAGATGTTTAGGTTTTGAAATCCAAAAAAGTAAAGTTTATAAAATTAGCTGCTTGCTGAGTGACAGTTGCAATGAAGCAGATAATATATTCATAGTTATCCCCTCCCTCTGTTAGAATTAGCATAAGTATACAAACAATTCATTTTGTCTGTGAAGGACCTGTGTGAGGTCATATCCATGTGACCAGAAGGTGCGGGGCCTCAGCCAACAAAGCTGGATACCAGGTCACATGGGTATGACCTCACACAGGTCCTGCAACAAAGTGAATTGTTTGTATAATACTTATGCTAATTGTAACAGAGGGAGGGGATAACTATGAATATATTATCTGCTCCTTTGCTGCTGTCACTCAACAAGCATCACATTTTATAAACTTTACTTTTTTGGATTTCAAAACCTAAATACCCGAGCTGACCAATAAAGGTATGCATAGAATCAGCCTGATAGTGCCAGGAAAGCACTGGGTTTAGCTTATATATGAAAATCCTGGTGATTGGTTCCCTTTAAGGAGACGTCTTTCTTTCCAGAATGCAATGGAAATATGCAGATGAGACTTCCTGGGGCTTCAATCCCTGGTTTTGGTTATGTAAAATTATATTCCAACTCTCCTCCTCTACAGGGGCACTGCTGCTCTTATAGTATTCTGTTCTGAGAATTTGGTTATCACCTTGGAACTATATGTGTAGTTTGCGTTATTTTTATTATGGCTTTTTTTTTGGTTTGTTTTTTTGTAATGCAAACTGAAGCCAAAAAGAAGAAATGTCGCGGGCGGGGAGGAGGGTGTCAGCACACCGCGCTCGCCCCCTTCTGCTCGGGTCCGGCGGCCGCTGCTCAGTGGTGGCTCGAGCCGTAGGCCGGATCCCGGGGGTTTCTCGAGCGGCACTCCTCGCCCGTGAGTGAAAGGGGTTTGTTGGGTGCGGGGATTGTTATAGTTCGTGACGCCACCCACGGTTGTGGTGATTCCACCACCGCTGCTCAATGCGGGGGTCCCGGGGATGGTGATGCGGAGCAGCCATGTGTTGTGTTGCCCCTCCGTGGGCAGGGGTTGGTGATCCCGGGGCCCGGTGATGGTTTGTGAGGTGCGGGGCCTGGTGGGCGCAGGGACGCGGTGGCAGCGCTGTGCCTTGCGGCACTGTGGTACTCACTCAGCCTGAGACACGGACACAGTTTGTACGGTAAACCAAACGGCTGGTAGGACGGTCCCACAGACGGCTGCACCTGCACTCCCGGTAGGTGACGGTGGTGTCCCTCTTCCTTGCACCTATGGTTGACTTGTGGTAGCGGTAGATTCCCTCCGGTTACCCGCTCCCCGACTACAATCTGGGCCGGAGGAGCTCTACACTTTGCCCGCAGGCGCTGGCCCTGAGAAACTGGTGCCTTGGCGGTGGCAGTGTCTCTCTGCTTCAGGTTGAGCTGTTGCCTTCAATCGGGACTTGGTTGCTGGGGGATCTACGTCCCCTTCACTGACGGATTCGGCAAATTTGGTGACTCCTAGCCTTGCCGGGGTCCGAGAGGCCCCTGCCCTGGTGCTGACTGTCCTTCGGAACACTGCTCCAGACCACCGGGCACACAGCCAACGGGGTCCTTCCAGGAACTTCCAAACGGTCCCACTCCAGACGGTCACCGCCGTCGCTGACCTTGCTGATCTGGCCCTACACAAAGCTGGACCCTTCAGGCTTTCCTTTCTTCTTGTCACCTCACTTGCTTTCCTCCTTTTCCACTTTTACTTTCCTCACTTTCACTTGCTGTTTACTCTTGCCCTACCCGGGCTACTCTGTTGTTTACTCAAGCTCGTCCCTGAGCTGACTGCCTGGTTTTCCCGCCTCCAGAACTGTGATCTCCTTGGTGGGCGGAGCCAACCGCCTGGCCCACCCCCTGGTGTGAATCATCAGCCTCTGGAGGAAGGCAACAAGGATTTGTAGTTTAGCTGTGATGTGCCTACCTGGAGTGTGGGGTGTGGTGGTGTTGTGACCTGTGACCCCTGGCTTGCCCAGGGCGTCACAAGAAAGATAAGTCTTTTCCTTATAGATCCCATTATTTTTAAATCTACTACTGTCCTGACTCCAAAAACTTATGTGATTCCAACCTTATAGGGGGTAAAAAGGATATATTTGACCTTAAAAAAAAATTACTCAACATGCAATGTACAGTATTCCTGAGATGTACAGTATTATCAGATCCATTCGGCAAAATGCAACTTTTAAAGCAAATATAAAACAAAACAGCATTGTCTCAGCTATATTACATTGGCAGTTACAGTTGACTTATATAGCACAACAATTAAATGCAATGTCTCTGGCATATCACATATAGAAGATTTATGCTTAGACACCCACGCATATATTGTCAGCCATAAACAGAGTAGAAACAATGGCACATCAAAATGTTTTTAAATAAATCCTTAGTGTGAATAGTAATGTATGAGAAATGAATGCACAATACCCAGCATAAGAAGTATTTTGTCAATAAATGACGTTCCATGATTTCAGATGGTTTATGTTGTGTAGCTTCAGGAACATGGATCCTTTTATAGCAACGCTTGTATATTTAGTGCTGTTCTTATGATTTATAATATGCACTTTGTGTTATGTTCTAGTTATATTAATTTTTATGCCTAAGCAAATGTGATTGACAGATCTAGAACTTGATGCAATTATCGTATAATGTTAAATATGTATGTATGTATCACAGCTGTAAGGGCGGCTTTGCACGTTGTGACATCGCAGGCCGATGCTGCGATGTCGCACGCGATAGTCCCCGCCCCCGTCGCAGGTACGATATCGTGTGATAGCTGGTGTAGCGAACATTATCGCTACGCCAGCTTCACTTGCACTCACCTGCCCTGCGACCGTCGCTCTGGCCGGCGACCCGCCTCCTTCCTCAGCGGCCGGGTCGTGCGGCGTCATAGCGACGTCACACGGCAGGCGGCCAATAGCGGCGGAGAGCCAGAGATGAGCAGGATGTAAACATCCCGCCCACCTCCTTCCTTCCGCATATCCTACGGAAGCCGCGGTGACGCCGGTAGGAGATGTTCCTCGCTCCTGCGACTTCACACACAGCGATGTGTGCTGCCGCAGGAGCGAGGAACAACATCGGACCGTCGCGTCAGCGTAATTATGGATTACGCCGACGCTGCACCAATGATACGATTACGACGATTTTGCGCTCGTTAATCGTATCATCTAGGCTTTACACACTACGATGTCACATGCGATGCCGGAAGTGCGTCACTTTCAATTTGACCCCACCGACATCGCACCTGCGATGTCGTAGTGTGCAAAGCCCGCCTAAGAAGATATTTGTCTTCAAAGTAAATCATTCCTATTTCAGATCTAATATAATAGGTGAAAGTTAAAAAGAAATCCAGGTTACTAAATGTGTGTTATCACCTGCCATGAGTATTCCTCTTATTTTACTTTCTGTAGTGTTTTACACAGCATATTTTACTAATTGTCCTGCATATACAGTATGTAACTAACTGCTTAGTAAAGTATTTTACTGTAAAGTGCCGAGGGGGGTAGTAATGGGTGAGGTGTTGATTCCTGACACCCTGGATCACTACATGGAAGACGTGGTCCTGGCTAGGTGTGTGGAATTTCCCCTTGTGAGCAGTATACCCTTGGAGAATGCATAGTGCCGATGCTTTTGGCAGGCCAGGACCAGTTCATGACTATTACCAATAAGTAGACCAACAGTTCAGTTTAAAGGGAACCTGTCATCAGGCGTTTGCTACCCCATCTGATAGCAGAATAATTTAGAAACAGAGATCCTGATTACAGCGATGTGTTACTTACTGAGATGTTGGCTGTCATTTTTATAAAATCAATGTTTTCTCTGGTGCAGATCTAGCAGTTATACAGAGCTCATGAATATGCTGGGCTACCTGGCAGCACACCAATTAGTCCTGTAATGATAATATACTGCTGATTAAACAATGATCTAATCAAAACTACACTAAGCAGCCCAGTAAGTGACCCACTGCTGCAATCAGGAACTCTGCCCCTACATTATGCTGCTCTCAGGTTAGGTGGCAAAAACCTGTTGACAGAGTCCCCTTAAAGAACAAGAGTTTACCTAACAGTTCCTCTTCATTAACTACATGCACAAGATATTAGGAACATAACTTCCAGTATGTTTCAGTTGTGCGAAGCATATTCAGACACACTTTCAGTTCCATCTGGATTGTTTCAGTTCTTACTGGTCCTGTGAGTCACCAGCACAACCCAGCCTAGTGCTACAGTCCAATTTGTGGTAGTAATATTCCCCTTCTGCTGCTACATGTGTATTCTCCTCATAGAGATGGGGTCAGGGGGTTTGCCTGAAGGGCCAGAGTAGAGCTTTTAGCTCCCAGATGCTTAGGGAGACTCCACTCAGTAAAGTCAACTTTGCTCATGCACCACCAGTACGTCTTAACCCTTTACCTTTAATCTTCTCTTCATTGCCACAGATCACTTAAGTGGGCTTTACACGCTACAATATATCTTACGATGTGTCAGCAGGGTCACGTCGTAAGTGACGCACATCCGGCATCGTAACGTAAGTTATATTGTAATGTGTGACAGCTACGTGCGATTGCGATTGAACGTTAAAACGTTCATCGCATGCACGTTGTTCAATTGCTAAAAAGTGAACGTGAGGTTGTTCAATGTTCCAGAGGTAGCACACATCGCAGTGTGTGACACCCCGGGAACGATGAACAGAGATACCTGCGTCCCGTGGCTCCCGCCGGCAATGCGGAAGGAAGGAGGTGGGCGGGATGTTTACGTCCCGCTCATCAACCGCCCCTCTGCTTCTATTGGCCGGCTGCCGCGTGACACTCCAGGAATTCTATTGGCCGGCTTCCACTCCAGGAAGTGGACATTCGCCGCCCACACCGAGGTCGTATGGAAGGGTAAGTACGTGTGACAGCAAATAATCGTTTGTGCAACACGTTCAACAAATTGAACATGCCATACATACGATGAGGGCGGGTACGATCGCATACGATATCGTATTTAAAAGGCTTTACTGCATGAAGTCTTAACAACCTACAGACTACACATCTGCTCATGTCACATACTTGGTCTTCAACTAATTTTCTAGAAGTAAATCATCTCTTTTCCTATGAACTAATCCCTCTCAATCTTTGCTAGTCTCAACAATTAACTAGTTCTTACCCTACAGTCCAGCAACCACATACACTACAGCTATGCTACATACATGAAATCATTATAACTAGTGAGGGGCAAACCCGCAGATATTCGGGATCGGCGGGTCCAGCCAGATTTAATTTAAAAAAAAAAAGTTCAAGGCCGGAAAATTAATCATGGATATCTGCCCGGATGCCCAACCCACGTGAGTCTATTGGGACCCGAATATTGTGCTTTAAAATGGTGGTAGAAAGGGCTAGGGGATTAGAGCAGGCGCGTTATTCTTACTGAGTCTCCCCACTGCAGTAACAATACTTCCAGGGCCGCTCAGTACCCTCATACATATTCACTTTTTCCCTGCCCAACGGCAGTCCTGGCATCTCTGATTGGTTGTAGTCGGACTGCACCCCACCCTGTTTGACATCATGTGTGACTGCTTGGAATCACACACACTGTCTGCGAACCTATAGTAGTATAAAAATAAATAAATTAATAAATAATTGGTGTATGGTCTCCCCATGTTGTGATACCCAGCACAGATAAAGCATACGGCTACAGGCTGCAGCCCCCAGCTGTGTGCTTTTCTTGGTTGTGTATCAAAATAAGAGGGACCCCATATGGCTTTTTTAACTATTTAAATAAATAATTACAAAAAACAAAGTGCAGTCCCTCTTAATTTTGATATCCAGCTATGATAAAGCAGACAGCTAGAGACTGGTATACTAAGGCTGGGGAAACCATAGATTTTTGCCCCCCCAGCCTAAAAATAGCAGCCTGCAGCCTCCCAGAATTGTTGCATCCATTAGATGGGACAATTCTGGCACTTTACATTGGTCATCTCGATTGCCCTAGTGCGGTGACAGAAGGGGTAATATCTGTGTTAATGACAGCTCACAGTCGCCACTTAACCCTATATTAGTAATGGGAGGTGTCTATGAGACCCCCCATTACTAATCTGTAAGTGAATAAAATAACCACAAACACTGAAAAAGCCTTTATTTTAAATAAAATACAAAGAACCCTACCCTCTTTCTCTAAGTTATCAACCCCAAACACCCAGTTCTGATGTAATCCACATCAGGTCCCATGATGATTCCAACTCTGTACATGCTGAAGTCACAGATGCATGGGCACAGAACATGTCCTCATGCTGTGGCTTCAGGCAGAGACTGACTGAGCCTCAGCTGTGAGAAATTGCATCACTCAGTTTATCTGCGGTCACAGCTGGAGGTTCCCACGGTACTCCACCTGTGACTGCAGGTAAACTGACCTCAGGTGACCTCATTAAACTCAGTGTCCTCCCCTCAGGGGAACTGAGTTCACAGATCTGCATCTCCTGGCAGAAAACTATGTGTTACAGCATGGGAAACTCACTAAGTATAACGCTCCTGCTTTAGTTCCTATTTTCGTTTTCCTTTTTTTTAAATGATCTGGATGGCCGTACTTAGTTACACAGAGTTCTCTGAGAACTCTGTGTCTGTGGTCAGTACACGTATGCTAGGTATGCGGCACAGATCCTGCATTTTACTGTTATAACATGTTGATTACATCACAATTCACATATTATATAATTTACAAAAACTCAAGACACAATTCACAAGACAAGTCAGCAACGTGAACAGTTCACCTCCTTATGGTGCTATGGACAGCTGATCATTTACATACTTATATATATACGTCACCCTGCTGCCATGGTTATGTATGGTAACATAATGAGTGGTGCAGATGGTGACATGTCCCCTCCCACTCCCCACGTGATATCCTGGCCGGGTTGAGATGCAGAAGGATTCGTGCAGGCAGCAACTGCACATGCGTGAGCATTCACATTTTCATTGGCTAAAAGCATACCATGTGATCGTGTGGGCTGTACACAAAAGGTCCTGTTCGTGTATCATTGCTGTGAATCTTACCTCGCCTGGTTGATATAGCTACCCACGAAACGCGCGTCCTCAGGCTTGGTGTGAATCCCCTCCACCTCTGGGTACTGGTATACATATGACTGTTACTTGATTTGTTATATATGTGCTGCTAAAACTCTTGTCTGATGCACTAGGATATGCATAGCACTTTATATGGGACATTGTGCAACATTTATGTAATCCACCTGTTTCTGTGGTAATAGTAATTGTATTGCACATGACACTTTATTCCCTGTATCCTTTGCGGACATGTACTTCCTTGTAGCAATAATGTGATTTAATTAACTATATACTGAATACCTGGATACCCTTTTTGACCCCTGCTCTCCATATGCAATTTATGAGTGTTATAATATGGTATTTGCCAGCTAATAAAATATTTATTGTTATCCCTTAAACCACAATTCTCCGTTTTTTGTTCATTTATATACTTAACTTTCATACTTACCAAAATAGTAATGCCTTAAATCAAGACATTTAAAAGTCAAAGGGGAGGCTGGGACATAACAAGGAAAGTAGGGAGATGAGGAGAAAAGAATGTGTTAAAAGTATTTAATGTCTACTGGTAAATGCAAGAAGTCTTGCAAACAAAATTAATGAATTGGAGACTCTTATGTCAACCATGGATTATGATGTGGTGGGCATTACGGAAAGCTGGCTTGATGATAGCCATGACTGGGTGACAAATATAGAGGGTTACACTACATTCAGGAAAGACAGGAAAGACAAAAATGGTGGAGGAGTGTGCATATTTGTTAAATCTAACTTAAGACCTGTGCTCAAAGACCACATGGGGGGGAGTTGTGACAAAGTAGAGTCAGTATGGGTAAATGTATATGGAGGGGGGAATAATGGAAAGCTGCTAATTGGAGTTTGCTATAAGCCACCTAAAATAGCTGAACAGGTAGAGAGTGAAATGCTGCAACAAATTGAAAAGGCAGTAAACAATAATAATATTCAGGTCCATATTATGGGTGATTTCAACTATTGAGACATTCAGTGGGACAAAGAATCTTCTGGTTGTGCTTAACACTAGAACTACTGAGGTAGTCATTTTGACTACTTTGCACTATGTATTTCTATATAGGTGTCACGAGTCCAGTAGTTCTAGTGTTAAAGCTGTAAGCTCTTATCTACAATTCAATACAATTACCTCTCTCAGATGGTAGATGAACCAACTAGGGGAGATAATTTGCTGGATCTGGTCCTGTCAAATAGATCAGATACAATTTCAGATCTACAGGTCCGGGAACACTTGGGCACCAGCGATCATAATATGGTAACTTCAAAGTAATATTCAAAAGAACATTTGAAAAGGGATATGCTAAAATCTGGAATTTTAGGAAAGCTGATTTCAACAAATTAAGTGAAAAGTTTAATTATCTAGATTGGGACAATGTCATGGTAACTGGGGATACCGAACATAAATGGGGTAAGTTTAAGGATATACAACTAGAGTTCAGTAAAAAAAAAAACGTATACCCTCTGGTAATAAAATGTCCAGGAATAAAAAGAAACCACTATGGATAAATAAGACAGTAGAAAGTATAATAAAATAAAAAAAGGGCATTCAAAATCTTGAAGGCTGAGAATACAGAAATAGTATTTCAGGAGTATAAAGATCTCAATAGGAAATGTAAAAAAGAAATCAAGCAAGCCAAATTAACTACTGAAACAAGAATCACCAATGATATTAAAATAAATCCCCACATTTTTTTACAAATCCATTAATGCCAAAGAGAAAACAAAAGATGGTATCGGCCCCTTAATAACAAGTTAATTATAGAGTACAAAGAAAAGGCTAAGATATTAAGCAGGCACTTTTCATTTGTGTTCACCAAGGAACTGACTCTTCCAGGGATAAGTCAACAATCAAAGTTCACCACGTGATATAAATAATTTAACACAAGAAAAAGTATGCCTGTGTCTCAGTAAATTGAACATTGACAAATCTCCAGGGCCAGATGGCATTCATCCACAAATATTGAGAGAATTGAGCTCAGTAATTGGCAGTCCGCTGTATCTCATCTTCTTAGGCTCCCTTGTAACAGGGTTGGTGCCTCAGGATTGGAGAATTGCTGATGTGGTAATGATATTTAAGAAAGTTAAGAGGGTGGATCCAAGCAACTACCGTCCAGTAAGTCTGACATCAGTAGTGTGCAAAGTTTTCGATGGCATTTTAAGAGATGACATGCAAAAATATATTGCAGAAAATAATATAATAACTGACAGACAGCATGGATTCATGAAAGATAATTTGTGTCTAACCAACATGTTGGGTTTCTATGAGGAGGTAAGTGCATATTTGAATATTGGTAATGAAGTTGATGGGATTTATTAGGACTTTGCAAAGGCATTTGATACTGTACCACATAATAGCCTTATACTGAAGCTCCAAAAGCAGGGACTAGGTGATTCTACAGTTGAAACCAGAAGTTTACATAGACTATCTAAAAAGACACATCTGCATGTTTTTCTCACTATTTGACATGAAATCAGAATAAACCTTTCCTGTTTTAGGTTAATTAGGAACCAAAATTATTTATTTTTACTAAATGCCAGACTAATGAGAGAGAGAGAATGTTTTAAGGCATTTTTATTACTATCTGCAAAGTCAAAGGTTTACATACACTGAGAGTACTATGCCTTTAAACAGTATGAGACAGCCCATAGGGAGATGTCATGTCTTTGAAAGCTTCTGATAGGTTTATTGGCAACATTTCAGTTAATTAGATATACACCTGTGGATGTATTTTAACACCTGAAACACGCTGCTTTGTTGTGTAGCATTATGGGAAAGTCAAAATAAATCAGTCAGGATCTCAGGAAGAGAATTGTGGACTTGCACAAGTCTGGCTCATCCTTGGGTGCAATTTTCAGATAAAAAGAAAAACCTACCAAAGATGCCAGACCAGATGATGTACCCACAAACAAAATGTGCCAGACCTTCCTCTTGAAGGCGGCTGCAGCCCAGGTGCAAGATGCTGATGTCACACAGCCACTCAACCCATTCAACCTAGAGGGGAGGGGGGCAGCTTTTTAGCAAAAAACTTGCACACTATAAGGCTTGCACTGGGAGCCCATCATATAGATAGGTGTGATGCACAGTGTCTGAACTGTGACCTATAAATGACGCCAGAAACCCAGGTCAGGTGGGCTAATCAGCACTATACAGGTGCATCTCACACTGATAAGCGAGATGCACAGTGTTTGAATTGTGGCCTATAAATGCAGCACAACACTAGGCCAGGCAGGTCAGTTACCACTATATACATGCATTACACATGACAGGCTCACCAATATACCACCTACAATCAAAAGGTCCACACACATCCTGCAAAATGGATAAAATGTGCCATACCTCAATTGTGAGATATTAGTTGATATTTTGGTCCAAAATATGGAAGCCCGCAGTTTTGTGCTAAGCAGCCACCCCCCTCTCCCCTCTAGGTTGAATGGGTTGAGTGGCTGTGACATAAGCATCTTGCACCTGGGCTGCAGCCGCCTTCAAGAGGAAGGTCTAGCACATTCTGTTTGTGCATACATCATCTGGTCTGGCATCTTTGGTAGGTTTTTCTTTTTTGATGCAGTTCTATGGTAATTTTTCTTGCAATTTACAGATACCTGAAGGGGCCTCATTAATCTGTACAAACAATTATACACAAGTACAAACAAGATGGGAATGTCCAGCCATCATACCTATCAGGAAGGAGATGGGTTCTGTGTACCAGAGATGAATGTGCTTTGGTCAGACATGTGCATATCAACCCAAGAACAAAAGCAAAACACCTTTTGAAGATGTTGACAGAAGCTGGTAAAGCTGGTGTCACACACAGCGACAACGACAACGACGTCGCTGCTACGTCATCATTTTCTGTGACGTTGCAGTGACGTCCCGTCGCTGTCGCTGTGTGTGACATCCAGCAACGACCTGGCCCCTGCTGTGAGGTCGCCGGTCGTTGCTGAATGTCCAGCTTCATTTTTTGGTCGTCACTCTCCCGCTGTGACACACACATCGCTGGCGTCTGGCAGCTGCGGTAAGCTGTAACCAGCGTAAACATCGGGTAACCAAGAGAAGCCCTTTCCCTGGTTACCCGATATTTACCTTCGTTACCAGCCTCCGCCCTTGCTGCCAGCGCCGGCTCCTGCTCTGTGCACATGTGGCTGCAGTACGCATCGGGTAATTAACCCGATGTATATTGTAGCAAGGAGAGCAAGGAGCCAGCGCTAAGCGCGGCTCCCTGCTCTCTGCACTGTGACATGTAGCTGCAGCACACATCGGGTAATTAACCTGATGTGTACTGTACCTAGGAGAGCAAGGAGCCAGCGCTAAGTGCGGCTCCCTGCTCTCTGCACATGTAGCACAGCGACGATATGATCGCTGCTGCTTCTGCTGTGTTTGACAGCTAAGCAGCGATCATAACAGCGACTTACAAGGTCGCTGTTACGTCACAGAAAATGGTGACGTAACAGCGATGTCGTTGTTGCTTAGTGTGAACCCAGCTTAAGATTGTGTCATTATCTACAGTGAAACCAGTACTGTATCAACATGGGCTGAAAGACACTCTGCTAGGAAAAGGCTATTACTCCAAAAGAAACAAAATAATCCAGATTAATGTTTGCAAATGCACACAGAAGACATGTCCTATGGTCTTACAAAACTAAAATGTCTATATTGACCATCGTTACATTTGGATGAAAAAGGGAGAAGCTTTAAAGCCTAAGAACACTATCCCAAGTGTGAAACACGGGGGTGGCAGCATCCTGTTGTGGGGTTGTTTTGCTGCAGGAGGGACTGGTGCACTTCACAAAAGAGATGGCATCATGAGGAAAGAATTTTATGTGGCAATTTTGAAGTAACATCTCAAGACATCAGCCTGGAACTTAAAGCTTGGGAGGAAAATCGGTCTTCCAAATGGACACTGACCCGAAGCATACTGCCAAACTGATTACAAAGTGGCTTAAGGATAACACAGTCAATGTTATGGATTGGACGTCACAAAGCCCTGATCTCAATCCCATTGAAAATTGGGCCCATATTCCTATGTAGTTTATATAAACTTGTGGTTTCAACTGCATATATACAGTAAAGAAAATAATTATTTGACACCTTGCTGATTTTGTAAGTTTACCCACTGACAAACACATGAACAGTCTATAGTTTAAAGGGTAGGTTAATTTTAACATTGAAAGATAGACTATCAAAAATAAAATCCAGAAAATCACATTGTATAAATTATATAATTTATTTGCATTTTGCAGAGAGAAATAAGTATTTGGTCCCCTACTACCCTACTACTGACTGCTGTGCTTGCTAACAAGGGTTTTGCCACCAAGTATTAAGTTTTGTTTGCCAGGGATCAGCAAGGGATCGAATAATTATTTCCTTCACTGTATATACTATATATATATATATATATATATATATATATATATAAAATCAATAGTCTTCATCTATGGACCTACTTGATTAATTAACAGGAATGCATCACTCCTTATATATTATTACAACCACCCCAACTAAGGGGACAAGATGTTAAAAATTTCTTTTATTATTAACCTTAAAATACAATTTTTTAAAACACAAGGAATCCTCTAGAAATAAACAAAACACACCCTATGCAGCAGCGGTAATACAATGAATATCACATGGCATGTCAATTATTAAACTGTGCATGCAGGTTATGGTATAAATTGCAATTTTAACAACAAAAATTATTCCCTAATGGATAGGTTAAATAAATTAATTAATTATTAGATTAGTTACAGTTATCATCACAATTTAATTAATTCCGTATATATACCAGTTAGTTGTTTTTTATCTATAAACCTATATTTTATTTTCAGACTGCCAGAACCGTTATTTAATTATGTTAAAAAAGCTGCTATATGATGAGTTAGTAAATACTCAATTTCTAATACAATAGCCAGAGTGTCAATTCTTAGGTATCACTGCAGTTATATTATTACACCAAACAGTAGTATATAATAAACTTAGGATATTATTTATGTGTAGACTCAATAAACTGAAAAACCTATACTAGTGATCTCGAATAGTAGTAGTGACTATTTTAATATAATAGTATATAGAGTGTACTAACCCAAAATATCGGTGTGTATGTCTTAGTCCCGACGCGCGTTTCCACCTCTCTTCATCAGGGAACGTCCTGATGACATATGTATGTATATATATATATATATATATATATATATATATATATATATACACATACTATATATATATATAATGTGCGTGCCTTGAACATTTTTTCCCTCTCTACCCTTCTAAACAGCAATTTAACTGTATTTTATTGTGATCTTATGTGATATTGTGTATGAGTGTAGGGTATCAACACTAGATAGCAAGTATTTCTGAAGGACACAGGAAATCATAGATGGTTTTCTCTATATTTTAGAAACATAAATCTAAAATTGTGACATGGAAGTCATGACACCAGCTGAAATGTATCAGTAATTTAGAATGCAATCCTTCTATTTAGTGAAAAATAATATTAGCTGGTTCCACTGATGATCTACTGTATATAAAGGTGTATCATTAACAAGGTGTCACACGAAAAACATCTCATGGTGGGTAAAACCAGTGAGCTTTACAACCTTATTACTGCAAAACATACCGGTAGCATTGGTTACGGAAGAATTTATAAACTACTGGAGGTTCCAGTGAGAAATACTGGACCCATAATCTGGAAGTGGAAAGAATATAATTTCACCATAAACCAGCCATAACCAGGTGCTCTCTGCAAGATTTTAGACAGAGGGGTGAAAATAAAAAAGGTTTTTCACTGAATAAAATTCAGTAAGCATGTTTAATGCTTTTTACCTATTTCTCTTTATTACACATAACATAATTTATGAACATGTATGATTGATTTTTTTTTGTTTGCTTGTGTGGATTTGATCGGTTGTATATACAATGGGTGAAATAGGTTTTTAACATGTAACCAATTTTCTAAGAAAATACTGTATATTTCTAAAGGTGCTATTGACATCAATTTCTAACCAGATATGGACATCAACCCATCTAATCCACACAGGCCAAAAATCAAATCATAGATGTCCAAAAACTTAGGATGTGTAATAATGAGAAATTTAACAAGGAAAACATTTTGAACACGCTTTCTAAAATGTATGTAATACTTTGTAAAAAAAAAAAAAAAAAAAAAGGCTTTTGTTTATAATGATAGCTTTAAGATGTCTCCTGTATTGGGAAACTAGTCTCATGCATTGCTGAGGCATGATTTTTGTCCATTTTATGAATTCTGAACTTTAGTTCCTTCCACAAATTTCCTATTGGATTTCAGTCAGGTGTTTGGCTCCTGGGCCATTCTAGCAGCTTTATTTTCTTTCTCTGCAACCAACTCTGAGAGTTTCCTTGGCTGTGTGTTTAAGATAATTTTCTGTTTGAAATGTCCACCATCATTTCATTTTCATCATCCTGGTAGATGGCAGTGGATTTTTATCAAGAATGTCTCGGTACAGTTGATCATACATCTTTCCTTCAATTATATGAAGTTTGCCAGTGTATGGTGAAAAACAGCCCCACACCATGATGTTCCTACTTCCAAACTTCACTGTTGTTATGGTGTTTTTGGGGTGATGTGCAGTCTCTTTTGGTTTTCAAACATGATGCGTATTATAGCATCCAAACAGTTCAATTTTGATCTCATCTGACCAGACTATATTCTCCCAGTATTTTACAGGCTTGTCTAAATGTTTTTAAGCAAACTTTAAATGTGCTTTAAGATGCTTTTGCTTAGAAATTGAGTCTTTTGTGTGGTGAGAGTGTATACAGGCCATGGATGTTGACTGCATTACTTATTGTTTTGTTTTGCTTTCTATAGCTCTCCACAGGTGGTTCGCTCTTGGACAATTCTTCCAATAATTCTTTTCACTCTTTTGTCTAAAATCTTGCGAGGGGCACCTGGACATGGCCAGTTTATGGTAAGATTATGTTCTCTCCACCTTCAGATTATGGCCCTAACAGTGCTCACTGGATCCTTCAGTAGTTTAGAAATTCTTCTGCAAACAATTTCAACAGTATGTTTTGCAACAATAAGGTTGCAAATGTAAAAGCTCACTGGTTTTCCCCATCGGGTGATGTTTCTTGTGTGGCAGCTTGGTAATGAGGCACCTTTTTATAGATCATTAGTTGAACCAGCTGATATTATTCTTCACTTAGTGGCAGGATTGCTTTCTAATTACTGATATATTTCAGCTGATGTCATGACTTTCTATGGCTTTTTGTACATCTCTTTCTTCATGTGTTCAAAACCTTTTCCCTGTGTCATTTTTCATATTTACATATAACTTTATTGACATGTATTGATTGATTTTATTGCCTGTGTGGACTGAATGGGTTGTTACCAAAATCTAGTGAGACATTATGTCAGTAGCACATTAAGAAATATATCTACTTAGAAAATGGTGACATGTTCAATACTTCTTCCACCACTGTAGTGGATATCCCAAGAATACAGATATCAGTGAAAGTGAGACGCTGGATGAAGTGCAGCCACATGGTGTGGCCACTTCAAAAAGATCTTTGGCTGTCATGGTCCAAGATACGCAGCCAGAACAGCCAAAGGGCCACATGGGCTGCCCTTAGCACACATCTGGTCTAAATTAAAAGTTTCAGCTGTCTCAACATTTAACGTTAAGTAATGGCACTTTTTATTATACTATTGAAATAAAAGAACAAATAGCTCCTCTAGACAAAGAGACAAGGACTGATATAGTGGTACCCTCTCCAATGAGCAACTCGGAAGGCCTTGTTAAAGTTGATGATATTATAATATTGCTTATGTCACCCTTCGTTTGTCTTATGAATGATGTACAGTATATCATTAAAATATGCATAAATGAAGGTGATGTTTTTGATGTTCCTGTTTTTAATCTAGTTTGATACATAAAAAGGTCTATGTAGGGCATTCATTTTTTTTACAGCATCATTAAATCCAGTGATCGATTGGTAAAAAAAAATACAAAAGGCAACAATTCTTCTCTTTATGTCAATTTTGGCATAAAACTGTTAGAAGTACAGGCAAAAATGTAGCTTTTCTGAAATAACATTTTATTACATATATTCCATGATAGATACCTGTATATATTTCAAACTAATCATGTAAAGCAGCGAAGGCTTCCAGATTACCAAAAGGATGGTGGCTGTGATTAAAAGACAACCTTCTGCACAATTGCAAGTTTGAAACGATTCAGGAATTTAATCCCTTTGATGCTTCAATTAGTACTAATTACTAGCGATGGGTGAATGTGTTCACTACAGCTTGATACTCAATCGAGCATTTTAAGTGCCTGGGTAAACACGGTACTTGATCAAGTATTGTGTGCGCTTGAGATCGATGCTCAAATCCCCACCCTGCAGTTTTGTGGCTGTTTTTCAGGGATTGCCTGCCAATCATAGTAATGCTGTAGCCATGTTGTGAATGGCCAGCCACAACACGTTTTCAGGTCTATATAAGATACAGTGACACGATACTTGGTACACTCTATAGTTTAGGGATAGCTGCTGAAAGAGGCATTGGTTTGTATTAGAGACATAAAAAATGGGATTATAGCATTACAGTCCTTGCTGCTGCACCCTAAAACCAAAAGTCCCTTGTCAGGCCTACATCTATTGTGCTCCCTTTTAGTACCACTGTTTTCTGCATTCAGTGTAGGGATAGCTATTAGAGGAGGGATAGGTTTGGATTAGAGAGATCTTGGCAGGGGTTATGAAAATTACATTCTGAGGCCATCCACTATGTGTCTTCCAGGGTGTATTGCAGTCCCTCCTATTTTTTGGCAGCCCTTGAACATAATGCATAGAGATTACTCGTCTAGGAGTCCCATTCCTTAATAAAGGGAAAAAATATTTTTCTGATGCCCTCCTCTATGTGTCTTTCAAGGTATATTGGAATCCTTCCTTTTCATTTTTGTCAGTCCTAGCACACAGTTCATGAGCCTTACTAGTTTAGGAGTCCCACTCCTTAACAATGTGAAAAAAATTCTTAGGCCTTCTGTACATGTTTTATAGCTGTATTTTAGTCCCTCCCTTTAATCTTTACAACCCTTGCACATTGTGCATAGGCTTTGCTAGTCTAGGAGTCCCACTCCTTAATAATGGGAAAAAAATAATTTTCTGAGGCCCTCCTCTACTTGTCTTCCAGGGTGTATTGGAGTTCGTCCTTCTAATTTTGCCAACCCTTGCATACTGTGCATAGGCTTTACTCAGGGCCACCATCAAGGCAATACAACCGTGACTCCTGTATGGGGCCCCATGAGCCAGACAGGGGGCCCAGCTGCTGACAGTCTGGGCCCCTCCCCTTTTATTCCTCTTCTCACCAGGCCCAAGGGGGCAGGGCTGCCATCATGCAGTGGTCTATGTGATCAGTGCAGAGTAGGACAGAAAATGTACTGGCCCAGAATGGAGGCTGAGAAGGTGAAGGACCTTCCAGGTCACCTGACTAATCATGTGCCTGATCACATGACCGGTGAACTGGAAGGTCCTGTAGCTGTTCAGCTGCTGCAGCCTTCGTGCAGGCCCCAGTGGCTCCTCTCCTGCTCTGCACCGATGAGGAACTGCAAGATGAGGTCATGAATAGTGTGTGTAAGTAAATGTGCCTGTTGTAGGGCTGTGTGTATATGTGCATGTAGTCTGTCTCTCTCTGTCTGCCTCTTTCCCTGTCTGTCTCTGTCTCTTTCCATGTCTGTCTCTTTCTGTCTGTCTTTATCCCTTCTGTCTCTGTCTGCCTGTCTCTGATTGTCTCTTTCCCTGTCTGTCTTTTTCCTTGTCTGTCTGTCTCTTTGTTTGTCTTTCTATGTCTCTCTCTATCCATCTCTTCACAGAAATCATATTACCTCACACATAAGTTTCTTATACTAAGAATGTCCTTCGTTGCCTATAGCAACCAATCACAGCTCCTATTAATGACCTGTAGTTTCCAGCTCTATTGACTTTAATGTAAGGAGGTTTCTTGGGGAATAACTGTAAAGCGCAGGGTTAAATTGTCCCCTCAAAACGTAGTCTATGATGTTCCCTGAGTCAAATGGTGTGTCTGTGCAAAATATTGTGATTGTAAATGTGACGGTGCAGATTCCTTTAGGTGACATACACACATACATTCAGTACATACATACTGTACATACACACATATACACATACATATACACACACACATACACACACATACAAACACATACACTCAGCTTTATATATTAGATATACACATATGGCTGATAATTCTGACTGGGGCTCGTCATTTTGATGACCCAAAAAACTGTGCATGCAGCTTTTGTTGGACTGTTAAAATGACGACTAGCAGTTAATGTTTCATTGGTGTGGACTGTTTGCAGAATTGGAGATTTTCCAAGAGTGATGGTGGGACTATGGAGGGTTCGAGGTAAGTATGCAAAAGAGGATCTCAGTTCACCCGGTAAATGCATCACCTGGGTCCTTTCTCTGGGGGACAGTGCAGGGAGGTCAGCTCCGTGTTCAAAGAGGCAAAGTCCGGCAATAGAAAAAAGTTGTTTCCAGCATCACGTTCAAGAAATAAGGTTAAAAAACTATAACTTACTTGTGCAAATCTAGCAGGATATATCTAAGACTAAGAATCTCTTTTAGGTTTGAAACGCATAAGACATTGTTTTATACTTAATGGATGTCCATCCAACCTAGTGTTGGTTTTAACTTTATGGAACAAAATTGTTTTTTAATCTTATTTCTTGGATGTGATGCTGAAAACAACTTTTTTCTATTGCCAAAGGTTTGGGGGGTAGAGGTGGAGCTGTGGTGGAGGCCGAGTCTGAAGGGAGCCTGAAAATTTTGGCAATATGGGACCCTGAAATTCCTGGTGGCAGCCCTTGCTTTACTAGTCTATTAGTCCCACTCTTTAATAATGGGAAAAGTTGTATTCTGAGGCCGTCCTCTATGTGTCTTCCAGGATATATTGCAGTCCTTCCTTCTAATTTAAGGTAGTGCATAAGCTTTATTAGTCTAGGAGTTCCACTCCTTAATACTTCCAAAAAAATGTTTTCTGAGGCCATTCTTGTGTCTGGAAAAAAAAACAAAGAAAAAACTCCTAAAATCAATATTTATTAGTATACAATATTAAAAATACTCTTTATCATAAAAGCGTGATAACTTTTAAATAACTAGAATGTAGACTGGTCACGTGAGGTGAGTGGGAAGAAAGGGTAGAGCCAACTAGTGAAAAAGGAGTGCTGATTGTCTCTACACTCTAGGTAAAACAACTTTAATCGTTGTAGTTTTTACCAGGTAGTTACCCTATAGTTATGGGGAATATAAGGAAAGGATATTCTGTCCCTCCCTTTCACCTACTTACCAGCGGAGGTGCACCATAAGGTATTGGGTACCCCCCGCTCTTCGTCGGCTCTCCCTATTCTATCCCTGCGACCCGTAAGTCGCAAGAAAAACACCCACCACCAAGAATTAGGTTAGTGCAAGTAGTCAAAGGTCATTACCATGATCTGGCTGCCATAGAAAATGACACCCAAAATATAACCGCGCAGTTAAATATTTTTCTGCACAGTCAAAAAAAATGATGCTTATCAATATAATCACATCAGATCTGGAAATAAATAAACAGTAGATCTTTACTAGAAACTGGTTGTCATAAATATGACAGCCATGATGAAACTGTACATATGTATGTTCCTGCACAGTCATACACAAGGTGATATTAATTAACATGGAATCTAACATAGATAATAGTAAAGAATCCCAGCAGGGATGACTTATCTGCTAGGATCACCAGTAGCAAATCCCGACGCGTTTCCCCCCTATATTTGTCTTAGGGGTTCATCAGGGGAAGAACTAAAGATTTCATGTCCGATCCATCAGATTTCTTTCTTAGCAGCAGCACAGAGATTAGTTTCGGATAGCGCGCTCTGCTCTGTAATGCTCACGTCACGTCATTCTTGTGTCTGCCAGGGTATATTGCAGTCCCTCCTTTTAATTGTTCACAACCCTTGTACTTAGTAAATAGGCTTGAGGAGTCCAACTATTTTACAATTTGAACAAAATGTGTATGAGGACCTACTTTATGTCTAATATAGGGTGTATCAAAGTCCCACTTTCGGCTGATTTTTGGCAGTTTGTGCATTGTCCACATAGACGTTTGTGAGGTTCAGAGTCCCTCCTTCATAAATTAAACAAAATGTGTCTGACCATGTCACAAACACCACATGTCCAGACACGGTAGTAAAATGTTAAAATTACATTTACTAGTCATTACCAGCTGGTGTAGTTTTATTCCCCCTCTACTATGTCATCTACTATAGTCATAGGCAATGGGGAAATACAGTGAGAGATGGCCCAGCTTTTAAGGCTATGTTCTCAGGCTGCATTTTTGCAGTGTTTTTTTCATGAATTTTATGCAAATTTAAAAGCTGATTTTTACAGTATCAGCAAAAGCTTGAAAATTTCATAAATCTAAAGCCCACAATTGATTTTTTTCCTGACTGAAATGGAAAACTGCTAGGTTTTTGAAAGAAAGCAGCTTGTCAGCTCTTTCAGTGTTTTTGCACATTTTTTGTTTTTCAACATTGAAAGCAATGAGAAAGGGCAAAAATACTACTACATGTGAACATAGCCAAAGAGGTGGAGAAGGCTTTTTTCTGTTTTCTTTTTCCTTGTATAAAAGTCATTATACAGGAAAGAGTGTTTCTTAAAATTCTGTAAAATCATGTTATCTTCAGTTTTGTATTTTTTATTGCCACTCTGTAAAAGTGACATAATACACTGACAACTTGTTCTCAACAAGTACCTTTGGAGTGAGAGGTGTGTCCAGGTGTTTTCTCCATGCTGTTTCTATACACCTCAATGATTTTCCTGCCTCCCCAACCCTCCTGGGGGAGTCTTCTGAAAAAATGCTTGAGTTTCCCATTGACTTCCATTATACTCATTACTCGAATCAAGCCCATCCGAGCATCTGACCTGCTCAACTTAAGTATCGAGCACTTGAGCATTTAAGTGCTCAATCTTCACTACTAATCATGACACGTATTGATTCTAACAAAGAACGTTCCTTCCAATTTGGCCCTCTTTTTGTCCTAGCACTGTGATGCCCTGGCCTATCAGGTCGTCATAGAGTACTGTGCAATCTGCCCTTCTGCACGGTATCTACTCCTCCTTGGTTGCGGG
Source organism: Anomaloglossus baeobatrachus (assembly GCF_048569485.1). Classification (NCBI taxonomy): domain Eukaryota; kingdom Metazoa; phylum Chordata; class Amphibia; order Anura; family Aromobatidae; genus Anomaloglossus; species Anomaloglossus baeobatrachus. The sequence goes on along the minus strand of NC_134353.1, from coordinate 832,183,645 downwards.
TCCTGGTCCTTTGGTGTTGCTAATAGCTTAGCCAATCAAAGTCCTAGGAACACTTCACACTTTACCAACCAGACACACCATTGGGGGGCCTGTAGGGAATAGGGCCGCCCACTTGGGGAGTTGGTAGAGGAGAGTGGAAAAGTGAGAGGAGAAGTGAAGGAAGTGACTGTTGAGCAAGAGTTGAGCTGGAGTCGTGGAGGAGAGAAGTAGAGCTGAGGAGAGGAGTTGAGCTGAGGTGAGGAGGTGACTGTCCGAGAGGGAGAGGTCACCGTCCTGGAGCAGGGCTCCTGTAGTTAATAGGTGGCAGACGTTGGTCTGGGCCTGGTAGGAGCTGGAACCCCGGTCGCAGGGGGGTAGTGTCAAGGGGCATGGACAGCCGAGGAGGGCATCTGGCAGCCTTGAGCTATCACCGGGCAGGGGCCAGGGCACGACGGACTACGTGAACCCTAGGCCGGAAAGTAGCTTCACGCGTTCCGGTAATTTACCCGACGGGGGTGAAGACTTCACGATTCATCCCTAACCCACTCCAAAATCGGGGTACTATTGCACCGAGAGGATAGGACTTTCCCAATACAGTCCAAAGAATTCCTACGCGTGAACCCTGAGACCAAGCTCACTCCGTTAGCCATACAGGTGAGCGGGACCCGAAGAGTTTTATACCTGAGGGTCCAACAAAGACAATGGTGCCAAGGACAGGGCCACAGGCTAACAGCAACACCAAGGGAATGGACCCAAGTGTGCTTCCTACAAGCTGCAGTGGTGCTCAGAATTCTGGTTTACAAGCTGTCGGTTTTCTTATTCCTGGACTGAGTACACTGAAAACCCCTGTTCTTATCCCTAACGGCACCCAAACACCAACACCCAACAGGCCCCTGGGCACAAACCCTCTTAAACATTAGGCTGCCACACCATCGTCACCGGGCTCCCCAACAGCAGCGGTGGTCCCTTACATTACCACGCACCGTGGGTGGCATCACAAACTTCTAACTTCCCTGTACATACTCCCCTTTTCAAACTTGAGTGTCCGCACGAACTCCCAGGTCCAGCGACCCCTCGAGCCACCGCGGCTCCGGATCCGAGCGGCTCGGATGCTGCTACGGGGGCGGTACAGCACTACTGATGACTTAATGTTCCCTATTCTTTTATTATATGGAATCTGTGTAGACATCTAGACAGAAGAACCAAAAGTGGAATCTTTTGTACAAAATATATTGCATTATGTCAACCATAAAGCAAAAACAGCAAATCATTTGATGGTAATGGGGATGCTTTGCTACTTCAGAATCTGAACAACTTGATATTACTAAAGAAATCCTGAATTCCGCACTTTAGCCAAGTATTTTAAGAGGCATGACTCAAGGATTAAGGCACAAATGGTTTTTGATGGCTGATCAAAAAGGCAAAAGTAATGGATTAAGAATAAAAATGAATGTTCTAGACATACAGTTAGGTCCAGAAATATTTGGACAGTGACACAAGTTTTGTTATTTTAGCTGTTTACAAAAACATGTTCAGAAATACAATTATATATATAATATGGGCTGAAAGTGCACACTCCCAGCTGCAATATGAGAGTTTTCACATCCAAATCGGAGAAAGGGTTTAGGAATCATAGCTCTGTAATGCATAGCCTCCTCTTTTTCAAGGGACCAAAAGTAATTGGACAAGGGACTCTAAGGGCTGCAATTAACTCTGAAGGCGTCTCCCTCGTTAACCTGTAATCAATGAAGTAGTTAAAAGGTCTGGGGTTGATTACAGGTGTGTGGTTTTGCATTTGGAAGCTGTTGCTGTGACCAGACAACATGCGGTCTAAGGAACTCTCAATTGAGGTGAAGCAGAACATCCTGAGGCTGAAAAAAAAAGAAAAAATCCATCAGAGAGATAGCAGACATGCTTGGAGTAGCAAAATCAACAGTCGGGTACATTCTGAGAAAAAAGGAATTGACTGGTGAGCTTGGGAACTCAAAAAGGCCTGGGCGTCCACGGATGACAACAGTGGTGGATGATCGCCGCATACTTTCTTTGGTGAAGAAGAACCCGTTCACAACATCAACTGAAGTCCAGAACACTCTCAGTGAAGTAGGTGTATCTGTCTCTAAGTCAACAGTAAAGAGAAGACTCCATGAAAGTAAATACAAAGGGTTCACATCTAGATGCAAACCATTCATCAATTCCAAAAATAGACAGGCCAGAGTTAAATTTGCTGAAAAACACCTCATGAAGCCAGCTCAGTTCTGGAAAAGTATTCTATGGACAGATGAGACCAAGATCAACCTGTACCAGAATGATGGGAAGAAAAAAGTTTGGAGAAGAAAGGGAACGGCACATGATCCAAGGCACACCACATCCTCTGTAAAACATGGGGGAGGCAACGTGATGGCATGGGCATGCATGGCTTTCAATGGCACTGGGTCACTTGTGTTTATTAATGACATAACAGCAGACAAGAGTAGCTGGATGAATTCTGAAGTGTACCGGGATATACTTTCATAGTATTCATAGTACAGATGGACAATGACCCCAAGCATACAGCCAATGCTACCCAGGAGTTCATGAGTGCAAAAAAGTGGAACATTCTGCAATGGCCAAGTCAATCACCAGATCTTAACCCAATTGAGCATGCATTTCACTTGCTCAAATACAGACTTAAGACGGAAAGACCCACAAACAAGCAAGACCTGAAGGCTGCAGCTGTAAAGGCCTGGCAAAGCATTAAGAAGGAGGAAACCCAGCGTTTGGTGATGTCCATGGGTTCCAGACTTAAGGCAGTGATTGCCTCCAAAGGATTCGCAACAAAATATTGAAAATAAAAATTTTTTTTTGGGTTTGGTTTATTTGTCCAATTACTTTTGACCTCCTAAAATGTGGAGTGTTTGTAAAGAAATGTGTACAATTCCTACAATTTCTATCAGATATTTTTATTCAAACCTTTAAATTAAACGTTACAATCTGCACTTGAATTCTGTTGTAGAGGTTTCATTTCAAATCCAATGTGGTGGCATGCAGAGCCCAACTCGCGAAAATTGTGTCACTGTCCAAATATTTCTGGACCTAACTGTACTTAGTCAAGGTCCTGACTTGTACACAATGTATATGTGCAGGCAGGAGATAAAATGATTGGTTTATTCAACCTTTCAATTAGACATTTCTCTGTCAAGGAAGCATTAGTTTTCCCTGCCATTTATTAGCCCACTTTATTGAAGGGATACCTGAATTTTGATTATACACATAGGCAAAAGATAATCCTCCATATCACATAAGACACATAGTACTTAAAAAACCCCCCACAAATGGCTGAGTGACAAACTGTACCCTATGTGTGATTATAATCCTACAACTGAACAAAGTAATATCACACTAATTAGGCCCCGATCTACTCTGTTAGTCTTTTAATGTTCTTCTAAAATTTGCCTACTCTATGTGAAATTATTGGTTTCCCCTGTTTAATCTTAGAATCAAACTGAGAAAAATCAGACTATTTTTTTATATTTTTCCTTACTCAGTAAACATATTTTTTTTACTCATTTCATGTAACAATTGTAATATATCAATGAGCACATATAGTGATTTTTCAGTTGTATGTTAATTATGCATTCATCTCATATACAGCTCTGGCAAAAATTAAGAGACCACTACAAAATTGTCAGTTTTTCTTTTTCTCTTTATAGGTATGTTTTTGAGTGAAATGTAAATTGTTCTTTTATTCTATAAACTAATGACAACATGTCTCTGAATTTCCACGCAATAAATTTATTTATTTTCTGAAAATGAGAGATGGTCAAAATAACAAAATAATGCATTGCTTTCAGACCTCAAATAATGCAAAGAAAACAAGAAAAAGTTCATAATCCTTTAGAAACAACAATACTAATGTTTTACCTTAGGAAGGGTTCAGAAATCAGTATTTTGTGGAATAACCATGATTTTTAATCACAGCTTTCATGCGTCTTGGCATGCTTTCCACCAGTCTTTCACATTGCTTTTGGGTGACCTTATGCCACTCCTGGTGCAGAAATGTAAGCAGTTCTTCTTTGTTTGATGGATTGTCACTATCCATCTTCCTCTTGATTACATTCCAGAGGTTTTTAATGGGGTTCAGGTCTGGAGATTGGGCTGGCCACAGAGTTGGGGAACATTGCCTGAGCAGAAGGAAGCAACTGTTTTTCCAGGATAACCTTGTATGCAGCTTGATTCATACGTCCTTCGCAAAGTTTAATCTGCCCGTTTAATTCATAGATGTTGTTAGTAGTTTATAGAATAAAAGGACAATTTCCATTTCACTCAAAAATATACCTATAAAGAGAAATATCAGAAAAAGTGAAAATTTTGCAGTGGTCTCTTAATTTTTGTCAGAGGTTTACATTGCAACAAGAGGAAAATTTTAAATTATAACAAAAAAAGAAGAATTTATATTCTCAATTATGCATCAATCACAATTAATATCTGATAAATTATATGTGTTTTATATGTTTTCCAATGATTTTCAGTTCAAGTGTTTGGATATCTCAGGTGATAACTCTCATCCAGAAGACAAAGCAGAAGGTACCTGTGGTAAGTACAAGGGTGACAGTGTGACCACAGATGAGTGAACTTGTTCAGTTCTCTTTCGACACTTTCAAATTCAGTACAAGCATTTCCCTATCCGGTTCTAGATCATATACCCGAGCATTTCTGGGAAAACTCTGTAGAGATCGGCTATATTTGTTTTCCAAAATGCTTTTCTAATAACATGATACTTTTGGATAGGATTTTGGTGCTGTATGATGAACGGGGGGATGCGTTTAATGATTTGAGGGAGTGGAAAAAGGCCAGAGGAGCGGCACACTTTTTTTCTTAACTTTATTTGTGGATGTCCCTTCAGCCAATCACGGCACAGAAAACATCCACAAGGTTCAAACACAGGAGTTTGTGTCATTGGCTGCCTAAGTCACATGTCCCTCTGCATATAAAATGTGAACATGTAGCGCCTGCACCATTTTGTGATTGTTAAAGCTTAGGGAAGATGTTGTCACTGCTGCTAGACAGCTAGCTTAGCTACGGGTTTAATTATAGGTAGTTGAGATAGATAGGAGAGCAAAAGTGTAGAATAGGGACGTGCAGTGTAGGGAAAGGTGTGTGCCACAACTTGGCATTTCATGATATAAATAAGGATTGCAACTTTTTGGTACTTTAGTGCATGCTAAAAAAATTGCCAGTGAACCATCTCAATAGGTATTATTACTTTTTAGTGCTTGCTAAAAATTTGCCAGTGAAAAATCTCAATAGGTACTGCTACTTTTTAGACCCTGCTAAAAATTTGCCAGTGAACCATCTCAATACATACGTATTGCTACTTTTTAGTGTCTGCTAAAAATTTGCCAGTGAATCATCTGACTAGGTATTGGTACTTCTGTGGGTCATCCCAATATTGCCATTTCAGCCAAGCAATGAACAATTTTACTTTGGTGTTAGGTGCCTGACAGGTGTGGGCCTAGGGTTGCGAAACATCTGTTTCAAAGGGGAAGGGTACATCAAACATGAGTGGTAAATCACAAGGTCGTGGTAGAAGGAGAAATAGGCTGGAGTGTTCGAGGTGTACATGGGAGATATTCTAAAGTTAGTCAAAACTCTACTGAGCAAACACCGGCTCGTCCTATCCCAGGAAAACTGAGTACAAATTCCATTACTGGACGGGCTACTCCACTCCATTCCTTTGGCAGCCACACATTGCTTCAACTTGTAAATGAGGGCCAAAACCAGCATGTGCTAGTGTGGATGGTAAGCGCTGAATCAAGTGGCTCTCCTCCTCTTCCTGCACCTCAACATCACACACAGTTCATTTCTCAGAGGTGCCACCCCAATTACATTTGTTTCCCCCGCATCACAAACTCCAACCGCCTAACTGATTGTGGGGAACCACACATGGGTGAATCTGCAGAGCTCTTCACATATTCTATCCCATGGGCATCAGAAGTCTGCTCCAAAGATTCACAGAATAAAGAGGAGGAAATATCTGCACCGATGTCCAAAATCTTTGCCAGTTAGATCCGGGCTCATACGAAGTCGGGTCCAAGCAGGATCCAGACCCTCATCAACTGATGTAAACCCCTGTGGGTGGAAGTAATGATGATGAGACTCAGATATATGAGGCACACACGTACTGTACAATGATGTCAGGAAGAGGAGGAAGGTGACCATCAGGGCGAGGAGTGGGATAACAGAGAGGATTATGATGAAGTTGTAGATCCCATTTGGTGTGAACCCAGAGGCACACAGCTGAGTAGCTCAGCAGAGGAGGTGGAGGAGGAAGAAGATGAAGTGCTTCCTGCACAGACACGGAGTGATTCAACCAGGACAACCACTGCATCCTCAGCCACAGAGGTGGTAGGTCTACATTTCACGTGGGTGGCAAAGGTTGCTTTGCCTCAGACTTTTTTGTGACTGGAATGGATGATCTAACTCACGTTCTCTGCAAATGTTGTAAAAAACAATTTGCTAGAGGCAGAAATACAAATAATTTGTCTACTACATGCATGAACTGTCACATGACCAACCCATATTCGTTAGTCTGGGAATCTTACTGCTCTAAAATGTGGCATAGCTGGCATCCCCAACCAGCCAATGCTCCATCAACCACCTCTGATGCTTCTTCCTTCTTCATCACCCTCAAAACTGTTCCCAAAACTGTTCTGACAGCAGAACCTCCACTTGTTTACCAACTACAGTTGGGTTGAGAGAGAGCCTGTCAGTTGTTATGGAAGTGGACATGCCTGTAGATTTTGACCAGTCTTACAGACCAAGAACACCACATGTTTTGCAATCTACCATAACATCTCTGCCTGCACCTACCTTGCAGTCCACCAGTTTGTCTTTTACAACCTACTCCGCCCTCTCTCAGCAAACCAGCCAGCCCTAGGTCTCGCAGTTCTAGCCACAAAAAATATTTTCTCCTACACATGCTAAAAGGGCTTAAACTTGACCATATCCAATCTGTTTGCCAAAGAAATGCTGCCTTTCCCCCTGGTCAATACAGGGGATTTCCGAAACCTGATGGCCGTGGCAGTCCTCCTGTACCAGTTGCCCAGTCTCCATTACTTCTCTAATAAGGCTGGGGCTACACTACACCATCATGTTGCAGACATTACCTTTTCCTTGAAAAACTCTGTCTCCCAGGGTGCATTTCACCACTGACACCAGGAAACGCAATCATGGCCAGGAGCATAACATCTTGCTGACTGGGCACTGGGTTATTCGGTGGCTGCAGAGGCAGGTGGGAATGGGGCTGCTTCCCAAGTCTTGAAATCTCCAAGTCTTCAGGATGGATCTCCAAGTTGTGTCTTGTCTGTACTGGCAGTGGTCTGGGGGCAAGTGGCCAAATCCTGTCACTCATCCACTTCTTGATTTTTAAAATGAAAATACCAGGCCACATCCTGTGTGTTGCATGGACTATACCTGACAGCTGTGGAAAGACACTATGGGGCAATGGGAGGGGGTTAATGATTTCACTGTCCTGCTGTCTGCCTGAAATGTTTTTAAATATGAAGACTGCAAGATGGGTCACCAAGTTGTGTCTTGTCTGTACTGGCAGGGGTGTGGGAGCACCAGCCCTACACCCATTTCTCATCCATCTCAATATTTCTAATGTCAATAGCCTAAGAAGCTAATGGCTTTGCCACAACAGTAGGGCTACACTGTAAAACATATTTTTGTAGTTTTGGAAGCTTTTTTTTTACCCCCCTAAATGTGTTTTGTATGCCTTATGTTTGCCTCCCATTGAATCCAATAGGGTTCAAAAACGTTTGTTGAAAAGTTTGCCAGAGATCGGAGAACCAAACTTTGAAAGATTCGTTAATCTCTAAGTGGGACATGGACTTTTTTGTTGAACTGTTTATAAAGCATGGAGAACTATAATTCATTTATACCCTGATTTATTTTCTTTATTTCCATTAAGACACAAGTTAAAATTGCAAAACATAATTGTAATTTAGACCTAAAAAGTTATTTGCAAATTTTATTTTCTGGGAGAAAATGTAATTTAATGAGCGTCCTTCAAAACTTTACAAACAGTACTTGTTGTTTGTATTTTACATATTGTGGAACAGCACAGTAATAGGTGACGAGGGTCTGGAATAGCCAGTATTAATAGAGAGATAAAAGTATGAAGTGACATGGTTTAAAGGGGTTGTCTACATTTTAGGAACATTTTTTTTTTTACTTTAAGTGTATGAATTTTGAGCTAAAAATCTTTTTCACTTTTAGGTTTCATTATAAATTTTACACTATTTGGCTATTATAAACACCAATTGTTAGAGAAAAAAACCCATACCACACCAATAAATGTATGAAAAAACACTAATAATGTTGTATAGCAATCATAAGATTATAATAATCAGTGGGGGGGTATATTGGACCAATGGGACCATTCAGATTTAAATGTATATATATATCACCAAAGAAGAAAACCGAAAAAGAGGTCATAAAAACACATAGTTTTTATCAATATCCATTTAAAAACAAATAATTAGACATTCTATGCACATATTTTTAAAAAACACAACCATTAGCTGGAAGAAAAGGGTGTCACGAAGGTAAATATATGTTTAAACATACAAAGATATAGGTAAAGTGCAAGAGTTAAAGAAGGTTGTTTCAATATAATTGTATGTAAGAACATCAAGCACTAGAGAAAATGCAGCCAGAGGTCATGCCACAAAAACTCCAGCGCCTGTTGCCACTAAAGCAGCCATTATAACCAGAGTAGTTTACCCAGACCTCAGATTATAAGTGAAATTCATAGAGGGAACCAGTTCTATATAGCGACAAAACAATCAAAGTGTCAGAATCAACACAGAGATACACATAATAGTGAAATATTTACCAGGTAGTTAGTGGAGTACTGCTTGCTAAGTTTAACGTGACGCCCACCCCGACGCGCGCACATTTCTTCAGGGGAAGAAGACGGCAACGAAACGTGTGCGCGCCGGGATGGGCATCACGTTAAACTTAGGAAGCAGTACTCCACTAACTACCTGGTAAATATTTCACTATTATGTGTATCTCTGTGTTGATTCTGACACTTTGATTGTTTTGTCGCTATATAGAACTGGTTCCCTCTATGAATTTCACTTATAATCTGAGGTCTGGGTAAACTACTCTGGTTATAATGGCTGCTTTGGTGGCAACAGGCGCTGGACTTTTTGTGGCATGACCTCTGGCCGCATTTTCTCTAGTGCTTGATGTTCTTACATACAATTATATTGAAACAACCTTCTTTAACCCTTGCACTTTACCCATATCTTTGTATGTTTAAGCATACATTTACCTTCGTGACGCCCTTTTCTTCCAGCTAATGGTTGTGTTTTTTAAAAATATATGCATAAAATGTTTAATTATTTGTTTTTAAATGAATATTAATAAAGACTATGTGTTTTTATGACCTCTTGTTCGGTTTTCTTCTTTAGTTATATATATTTACTATTTGGCTATTAAAGTTTCTTGTTTTCTTGCACACCTTGATGTGTTCGCGGTCATAACTTAGGTGAGACGAGCTCAGGATAAATAGTAGTATACTTTTAGTTGATTCGATTTGTTAAAGGGGTTGTCAATTACCTGGACAACCCTTTCTGATTCCACTTGTTTTCCCCAGTTAAAATAAAATACCATGTACTGACCTCCCATTCTGATGGTGTTCCTGCACTTTTGGAAATCGCAGCTTGGGGCTCACATGACATTGTGATGTCACGCGAGCCCTGCATCCAATCACGGCCAACTTCTCTTGCTTTCAAACCAAATTATTATTATTATTATTTATTTATAGAGCACCATTAATTCCATGGTGCTGTACATGAGAAGGGGGTTACATACAAAATACGTATACAAGTTACAGTAGACAGACTAGTACAGAGGGAAGAGGGCCCTACCCTTGCGGGCTTACATTCTATAGGATTATGGAGAGGAGACAATAGGTGGGGTGTAGGTCAGGCGGCAGCTCTGCACGGTGGTCGGGCGGCAGCTCCGCACGGTGGTCGGGCGGCAGCTCCGCACGGTGGTCGGGCGGCAGCTCCGCACGGTGGTCGGGCGGCAGCTCCGCACGGTGGTCGGGCGGCAGCTCCGCACGGTGGTCGGGCGGCAGCTCCGCACGGTGGTCGGGCGGCAGCTCCGCACGGTGGTCGGGCGGCAGCGAGTTCATTGTAGATTGTAGGCATTTCGGAACAGGTGCGTTTTCAGGTTCCGTTTGAAGTTTGCAAGGGTAGGGGATAGTCTGACGTGTTGAGGCAGCGAGTTCCAGGAGACTGGGGATGCTCGGGAGAAGTCTTGGAGTCGGTTGTGTGAGGAGCGAATGAGAGAGGAGGAGAGGAGGAGATCTTGGGAGGACCGGAGGTGACGTGTTGGAGTGTAGTGGGAGAGTAGTTCGGAGATGTACGGAGGGGAAAGATTATGCACAGCTTTGTAGGTCAGTGTTAGAAGTTTGAATTGGATACGGTGGAAGATTGGAAGCCAGTGGAGGGACATGCAGAGAGGAGAAGCGGGGTGGTATTGAGGAGAGAGGTGGATAAGTCGGGCAGCAGAGTTAAGGATGGACTGGAGAGGGGCAAGCGTGTTGGCAGGGAGGCCACAGAGGAGGATGTTACAGTAGTCGAGGCGGGAGATTATGAGGGCATGCACTAGCATTTTAGTTGATTGCAAATTGAGGAAAGGGCGGATTCTGGAAATATTTTTGAGTTGAAGACGGCAGGAGGTGGTGAGGGACTGGATGTGTGGTATGAAGGATAAGGCAGAGTCAAAGGTCACTCCGAGGCAGCGAACTTTGGGTACTGGCGAGAGCGTGGTGTTATTTATTGTAATAGATAGATCAGGTGGAGAGTGTAGGTGAGACGGAGGAAAGATGATTAGTTCAGTTTTGGCCACATTGAGCTTTAGGAAGCGAGAGGAGAAGAAGGAGGATATAGCAGATAGACATTTCGGGATTTTGGACAGCAGAGATGTGACATCTGGGCCAGAGAGGTAGATCTGGGTGTCGTCGGCATATAGGTGGTATTGGAAGCCATGGGACTTTATGAGTTGTCCCAGGCCAAATGTGTAGATAGAGAAAAGTAGGGGTCCTAGGACAGAGCCTTGAGGGACGCCAACAGAGAGATGGTGGGATGAAGAGGTTGTGTGGGAGTGGGAGACACTAAAAGTGCGATTTGAGAGGTATGAAGAGATCCAAGAGAGGGCAAGATGAGCAATCAGCAAGAAGTGAGTGGCAGACACAGCATCACTTCATGTTGATTAACTCATTTTGCCCAAAGGCTCAGGGAAGGAAGCCAGCGCTGATTGGACGCGGAGCTCATGTGAAGTCACAACGTCATGTGAGATCAAAATACTCAATTATATACAAGAACAAGAGGGTCATAAAACTGAAATATAAACCTAAATACGCTCTTATGGTCCTTAGCAGCAAATAATACAAATCACCCATCAATGTGGCCCTTTTTACTATCTGATATTTACTATAGATCTCAATTTGTAGAGTGAAGTCCAACTGTCAATAGAGTTGATAAATAGATAGATAGATAGATAGATAGATAGGAACCACAGCAAACTATAAATCCACCGGCATATGGTATGGTAGCAAAGCAAGCAGGCAGCACTCTAAAATATAGGAATAAAGGGAAGTTTAATAGCCACATCAAATAGGCTATTAAAGTCTATTTTATTCCTATTTTTTGGAGTGCTGCCTGCTTTTTTTGCTATTACTGGATAAATAGATGAATGGATAGATAATAGATAGATAACAACATTTTAGTTTAGTCAGAACTAGTGATGAGTGACTAGTTAACTATTCGTACTCACTATGCTGTTAGCGAGTACTGTCCGCTACTCGCATATTTGTTACGACTAGAGGGTGCAATATAAGTCAATGGTAAATACTCGCTAAGTAGCGAGTAAGCCGAAAGCCGTACTTTTCGTGCGAATAGCGAATAGTACGGCTTTCGGGTTACTCACTACTTCGTGAGTATTTCCCATTGACTTACATTGCGCCCGCTACTCATAACGGATATGCGAGTACTGGACAGTACTCGCTAACAGCATAGTGAGTACGAATAGTCAACTACTCGCTCAACACTAGTCAGAATCTTTCTCAGGCTTTGCCTACTTTTAATTGAGCAGAAATGGCTTCATATTATCACTTTTTATGGGGCAGGGGCTTTTGTGCTCTATTAGGCACCAGCACATGGGTGCAACTACTACCCTATACAGCTCCTCAATATAAAAAATTACAATATCTCGGAATGAGAACAAGACATCACGTAATTGGGTAGATTTGTCCTGTTCACATAATTGTGTAGATTTGTCCTGTGTGTGAATTGTTATAAGGTGCTTTCATGAGGACAGAACCTTATAGGTTATTAATATAGAGTGTATATGGTTGTAATGCGCCATCAATGTATGCCGCACAGGTGAACTATGGTAAATTTGTTTCTTAGTTTGTGGAGCCAAACATGGTTCCATGAAGTATATTAGAAATAAAAACTACATGAATAAAAATGAATATAGAAATCCTTTAATAATTGTCTTCATTAGAAACATCTAATTCCATGGGAATTCTTAGTATGCCTGTGCCATAATACAACTGATGCAACTATCTCCCCTATGAAATGTTGCGGAGCTCCACTAGATGGCGATAATTCTCTATCTCAGTCAGCACCGCCATACCGCTGGGTATCAGCATCACTGTAATCAGCTTATTCTACACATCCTCTTGATTTGATTTAAATGAGATCCAGTCATGTGCAATGCTTTATTTTTCAAAATCATTCTACTTTAATTTATCATTATCATATGAGTGAATGGCCAAGGCTATTTCTGGTATTTAAACAAAACACAATTACATCACGAATGAAGGAACCCCGCCATATTAATTTTGAGGATGCCCATACCTTCCTTTTTTATATATTCGATGTAGGCAGTGTTGCCAGTTAGCAGACTGCTTACATAAAAGCCAGTCTGAAGCACACATTTATAAATTAGGGCTCGGCTGCTAGTAACATATATACATCTGAAGTTTGCATATTCCTAACAGTACCTCTCAACTCCCCCTATTTTTCATCAAAAATTCTCTTTGTTTCTTGGCAGTCTGGTGATGCCCCTCATTAAGAGACAGAATATGAAAGCAGTCAAAGTAATTCTGCCTTTCAAACCGCTAGTTGATCATTCTTTCTTTATGTTCCTTATTATTCTGGAACAGTGAAGTGTTTGACTTCCAGATTTGTTATTACACTCGGCAGCAGCTAATCCTTCCACCCTAATTTCTGTGTGTTATCCTATATCTTCTCACCATTCCTAAATATGTTTATAAATATATTTATATAGACGGCCATGTTTCTGTGGCTGAGGGCACTTTCACAGTATGAGACAATATTATATTCCACCCCATTTATTGGGTTCTAACCCTGACAAAACATCTATAAAAATGACTATTTAATTCCTAGTCAAGTGCACACATATAAAACAATAGCAAAAGGGGGGAAATTAAACCTGTATGCTCAGCAGTGCATGAATAATAAATCACTGCTTGTTTCGGCTAAGTTTTAAGAGACTCCTTTCAAGCTCCTTACAGCAAATTTACATATGCTTAGAAAAGATATTACATGTTGGCCAAGTAAGCTGAGTAATTTATTTCACGGGGAAGATTTACTGTACAATTTATGCTCCTATAATAGACAGTAAATGTGGAATTTATTAGTAGAACAGTAGAACAGTTCCACTTTGTCCATTTTTACCTAATATATAAATATATTTTTTCATTTTTATTATTACTATTATTATAATTATTTAATTTATTTATTTATCTTTTCTCTCAATACAAATGTGTTGCATTTAATCTATATATTTTAATGCAGTTTGGTGATGTAAATTGTACAGTCTTCTACGCGTTGAAAATAGTTGAAAATAAGGGGAAGAAAATAGTTTAATGTCAAAATTGACATGTTTTGCTGTATTCTTTACAGGTCTGTTGATTGTATTTATATATAATAGTTCCATCCACTATTTTCATAATATTTTATTTATCCATCACTATATAATAAATATTTAGATATCAGCAACACATATTCCATACTACATAAAAACACATCTATTTATTTATCTATACATCTATTATCTATCTATCTTATCTATCAATCATGTAGCTATCTATCTGTCTAATATCTATTTATCTATCTATCCCTCTATCCATTATCTATCTATCTATCTATCCCTCTATCCCTCTATCCATTATCTATCTATCTATCTATCCCTCTATCTATCTATTGATCTATCTATCTCTGTCTCTATCTATCCTAGCTATCTATCTATTATCTATTTATTCTATCTTCTGTCTATCTAATATCTACCAATTATCTATCTTCTATCTATCTGTCTAATATCTATCTATCTATCGAATATCTATCTATCCATCAATATATCATCTATCTATCCATCCAGCTATCTAATATCTATTTTCTATCTATCCATCTATCTATCTCTATCTTATATCTATTTATCTATCTATCTAATTTAATACAATTTATACTTGTATTTATACCACTTTTAGTGTTGAAGTCATCATACATTGTAAAGCATATCCAGATAATAAATGTATTACAAACACGTAGAATGTGGCATACAATTCATATAGCAGAGAAAATACAAAACCTACACACAACTACAAATCCATCCCTGTCCATATGAGCTTACAATCTACAAGCTTAGTGTTCCTATTCTGCAGTAGATAAATTCTACGCTGATTATTTTTCTCCCGGCATATACCATGTTGGCAATGAAGAGATTAAAATCACAGCAGTCCTTCACATTAGCATTCTTAGTCATGTATTGTATCTCCCTGCAATCATTCTTTTAGAATAATGAGAGCGAGCGGCTGAATAGCTACAGTAGCCTATTGGCAATATGATAATTTAAAGGGACCAAGGCCAAAAAAGGTGGATGTTTTTAAGTGTCCAAATGAATGCTTGTCTTTTTCAAAACAGTACAAGCGTTCATGACATAAAAAGGAATAAAGCAAGCAGGGAAATATTAGATGCTGCTGAATTTGCCTCATGCAAATGTAATGAAGCCTAAATTTTATGTCACATCAAGCCGAGGTTAACTGTTTAAATGTTTCCTGCAGATTAAGTTTCATTTTCTTATTGAATTGCACTGATAAATCCATCGCCATAATGAATGCACAGAACATGACATCATGATACAAGACAGAAAGCAATTTCTATTCTGCATGTTGTGTCAAAAATAAAAATCTATTTTGTAAACGTAATTGTTGTTTTTGTTTTCTTTTTTGTTTTGTTGTTATTTTTTTTATTTCTTTGAATAGGATCAGATTACATCACCCTTCCTAATGCGTTCACGCTCCCGTTTGAAGCTTCAGGTTAACTAAAGACATCATTTGTCTGAGAAGGAAGTTTTAATTGTCTTACAACTACCTCTGTGCGGTACAATAGGAAACACAAGTACCCATTGATTATACTATTGGGTGGAATAAGGGACTGTTATCCCAGGATTTTTCTTTCAGTTTTTCCATTGCATTCTCTTTGAAAGAGACCAAATGGGTCCCAGCAGGTGAAAGCAAAGAAATCTGAAAGGTTTTCTTTGATAAATGATAATACCACAGTTGCCTCCCCCAATACATTTTGGAAGATTATAAAACCTTATTAAATCCTGCCCTGCTAGAAATTGATTGAGAAGGAGCTAAACTAAAATCAACAATAGCAGCATGGACCAAGACAAGAATTCTTTCCTCCTTCTCTTTCACAAACCAAACACTGCTAAGCCCTGGATCTTTTTCCACTCTGCAGCAGTAAACTTTTTGTTTCACAGAAGCCTGTCTGGCAGGAAACCAGAGGTGGCAATAATACATAGACAACTCAGCCCTATTGAATTATCCAAAATTGATATGTATACAAATTTAGGCAAATAAGAAATAAAAAACACACATATATATATATATATATATATAAAAATATATTTATATATATATATATATATATACACACACACAGTATATATATATATATATATATATATATATACATACATATATATATATATATATATATATATATATATATATATATACATATATATATATATATATATATATATATACATATATATATATATCTTTGTTCGGACTTTGTTTTGTTACTGAGATGCTGCATTAAAAAAATAACAATTTAATTTGCTTGTAAACAATCAGATATTGATGAATATTTAAGCAATTTATTAACATTAGAATAGCTATCTCAGAATCCAGTATTAAGTTTTGATGCAAGATTTTATATTTGGAAAATAAATTATATATAATACTCGTATATATTTATTAAGAATTTATTGAGTTTTTCCATTTATTTTCCAAATATTGGGTCAAATAAGACTTAACACTATGTTGCAAAATGTTTTCATGCATGTCATGAGTATGTTATAAAACCTGATTGAACTTTTGCACACCTTGAAAAAGGTCAGTTTCCCCCAATGATATAATATCAATTCTGTAGTTTTTAACATGTAAATGTGTTTTTTTACCGACAGACTAGAACTTTTCTAACAATAGGGCCACATTTGACCCCATGATGGTAAGTAAAGGATTAAATATTTTAGGCCATGTTCACTCAAGGCTTTCTTTCTCATGGTCTCATGGTGAGTTTCTTTTAGTTTGTCATACTGTAACCTGTGGTCAAATGGCAACAATGATTCCCTAATCACGTTTTCGTCCTGTTATTTTTTATTTGCAGCCTGACATATTCCTGACATTATAGTGTTTTTGTAGACCAGGGATGAACAAATATTTGAACATGTGACCTATATGTATATATATATACATAGAGAGAGAGAGAGAGATACCCTCAGAAACTAAGTAAAGTAGATCAGTACAGCCTGTATTACTGTAGCATATATTTACCTACTATCTTTTTTTATTTCGGACAATCCTTTCAGTGGTTCTGGTAAACTGGACTCACAGGACCAAAAGGCGTAATAGAGCATAAGTGCAACTCAGCGTTACATTCAGAATACAGACAGATTTATGCCAAATATACAGTTGAGATAAAAAGTCTACACACCCCTTTCAAAATTCCAGATTTTGTCTTTTAAAACAATCTTAACAAGAAGAGTCATTTCAGAATTATTTCCACCTGTAGAATCACCCATAATCTGAAAAATTAAATTGAAAAATAAACTTAAATGTTTTGGGGTGAAAAAAGTACCGTAAATTGGGACTAAAATAATGTGGTTGCGTAACTATCGTGCTCGGCATCGCTACCATCGACTTGCGATGTCGTAGTGTGCAAAGTACCACTTAAACTAATAAACCAATACTTTACTGAAGCATCTTATGAATTTATGACAGTATTCAGACTTTTTAGGTAGGAATCTGTCAGCATGACACATCTAGAAGTGACAATTTTTGCCCATCCTTCCTTGTAGCAGCGCTCAATATCTGAGCATTTCCTGTGTAAAGCCCTCTTAAGGTCAACCCACAGATTTTCAATAGGATTCAGGTATGGGTTCTGGTTGGATCATTTGAAGACTTTGATGTTCTTCTGGCAAAGCCATTCTTTTGTTGATTTGGAGATATGCGTAGCATTGTCATGCTGAAAGAGGAAGTTAATTTTCATCTTTTTAGCAGAGGCCCAAAGGCTTTGTTGTAAAATTCACTGTTCTTTGAAATTATTCCTAATTTACTCTACCATGATTAAAGTCCCAGACATACCTGCTGAAAAACAACTTCAAAGCATAATCCTGCCTCCACCATGCTTCACTGTTGGTATGATGTTATTTTGGAATTATGGTAAAAAGTCCATCCTTGGTCTCATCAGACCATGACACATTTTACCACATGCTTTTAGCAGACTTTTAGGTTTTGGAAAAACATAACTGGGCTTGGATGTTTTTCTTTGTAAGAAAAGGTTTTCATTTTGCCATCCTCCTCACAGGCCAGATATATGAAGAATATGGGAGATTGTTGTCACATACAGCACACAACCAGTACTTACCTGAAATTCTTGCAGATGGTTTAATGTTGATGTAGGCCTCTTGGTAGCCTCCCAGACTAATTTTCTTCTTGTCTGTTCAACAATTTTGGGGGATGTCTAGCTCTAGGTAAGAACTAGGTAAGTTACTTTTTGATGCCTGTCTTCACATTGTTGCACATTATATCCAAAGACTTGTAAATGTTTTGGGGACCCTTCTCCTGACTGATAACGTTCAACAATTAGATCCCTTTGCTGTGTTGTAAGCTGTTTATGGACGATGGCTTTTCCTGTAAAACAGAACTAAGAAAATGTCAGAAGATTCCTACTGTAACAGCTTAGGAGAATCCTAGTAGAACAGTTAGGCTGTGTGCGCACGTTGTCGAATTTCATGCATTTACACTGTGTATTGCACCGCTGAGTAAATGCATGCAAACTGCGTCCCCAGCACAATCTATGAACATTGTGCAAAATCCATGCGCACGTTGCGTTTGAGAGCGCAGCGATTTGGATGCCAACATTTTGTTCCAAATCGCTGCGTTCTAAAAAGCAACATGTTAATTATTATTCTGTGCGCTTTGGATGCAGCTCCTGCTCTGTCTATGGGAGAGGCTGCATCCAAAGCGCATGAAATTGGCTTTTTTTCTGCAGAGACACTGTATCCATTATGCAGTGTTTCTGCAGCGATTTGAAGCTCACATGTGCTGTCAAATCCCTGCAGAAATTTCTGCAGGGACACAATGCAACGTGCGCACATAGCCTTAGGGCGGCGTCACACGCTACGATATATCGGGCGATATGTCATCGGGGTCACGAATTCCGTGACGCACATCCGGCATCGTTAGAGATATCGTAGCGTGTGACAGCTCTGAACGACTGTGAACGAGCAAAAATACTCACCTTATCGTTGCTGGTTGACACGTCGTTCATTTTCATAAAGTTGTTCCTCCTTCTGCCTGTCAATTGTTCGTCGTTCCCGAGGCAGCACACATCACTCTTTGTGACACCGCGGGAACGGCGAACACAGCTTACCTGCGTCCCGCCGGCAATGCCGAAGGAAGGAGGTGGGTGGGATGTTACGTCCCGCTCATCTCCACCCCTCCGCTTCTATTGGGCAGCCGCTGTGTGATGTTGCTGTGACGCCAAACGTCCCTCCCCCTTCAGGAAGAGGATGTTCGCCACCCACAGCGAGGTCGTTCGACAGGTAAGTATGTGTGACGAGGGTAAACAACTTTGTGCGCCACGGGCATAAATTGCCCGTGACGCACAAACGATGGGGGCGGGTGCGATCACTTATGCGATCACACGATATATCGTCCCGTGTAATGCCGCCCTTAATCTGAATAACTGTAAATGATGGCCACCGTGTTCTGACTACAATGTAATATGAGTTTAAATGAGATTTATTAATTCTGAGCACAATTACATCTCCAAGCATAGTAGGGTTTTAACATGTGGGCACCCATATTATTTTGGTTTTATCGTTATTACTTACCTCCTAAAAATTACTCCAGTTTTTTTCCTAAAAATAATTATATGGCTCTGGCAAACTTCATATGATTGAAGGAAGGATGAAGGGACAAATGTAGCTAGAAATTCTTGATAAAAATCTGCTGTTAATTACCAGAATGATGAAGATGAAATAAGGGTAGATATTTCATCAAGTCAATGATCCCAAACACACAGCCAAGAAAATGCTCAAATGGTTTTAGTGAAAGAAAATAAAGCTGCCAGAATGGGTCAGCCAATTACCTGACTTGAATGCAATAGACAATTTATGAAGGAACTAAAGCTCAGAGTTCAGAGAAGGGTCCTGTGGAACCTCCAGGATTTGAAAAGTGTTTTGTGTGGAAGAATGGGCCAAAAACAAACCTGAGCAATGCATGAGACTAGTTTCTTTATACAGGAAGCATCTTGAAGCTGTCATCACCAAAAAAAGGTTTTTATACCAAGTATTAAACAAATTTCATTTCCTGTGTCATTTCTCTTTATTACCCATAACTTAATATATATTCATCTATGATTTGGTATCTTTGCCTGTGTGGATTTGATGGGTTGTTACCGACATCTGGTGAGAAAATCATGTCAATAACACTTGTTGACATAAATGTACTTAAAAATTTGCTGAGGTGTTCAAAATTTCATCTGCTGTATATATATATATATATATATATATATATATATATATATATATACTGTATATACAGTGGAGATCAAAATTAGAGAACATTGTATGATCACTTGCTTTTTTCAGAAATAATGTAATCTACATTGATCAACATTTAAAGTTTTTTTGTAAGGCGTACACCATGCTGTGACGACATGGACTCTGTCAGTACCTATTTTGTATACGGCTATTTTGTATACAGCTTGAAATCTAGCCAATAAGAGACCAGTCTTATCCACCAATCGTGAAGACCCCAATGGTCTGAATGGAGAGCTCAGGGGTATAAGAAGGAGGACTGTCCATTGCCCGGCTAGACTCTTGCTACATGATACCAATCTAGGATCTGCGGATCCGATTGGTAAGCCATAATCGAACCTGGATTATTATACTACATGGACTTCAGCATCGAATTCAAGGATTCGGCTGAGCTATCAAGGACTACCTAAGGAAGGAATCCAGCTTGGACAATCCAGTCCCCGGACTACAGGCTTTGCGGTCCTCAGACAGCTTTCTAAATCTGGCGATATTCCAATCTCGGTAGGTGCCCGCCGAAAGCGGGGTGCTGCTGGTTTGGACTAGGTAGCCCTGGAAGCTCTGAGGCACGGACATTCTAATCCCTGGTGAGCCAGCGGAAGGGTGAGAAACTGTTGCCAGTTACATTCTGTGGTTTTGCTGGTTATGTGCTATGGGCCGTTAATTGTGTGGGGATCCAATAAAGTCTTAATATTGTGATTCCCTCACCCTGTGTTGTCTAAATAGTGTTCCGCCCACGGTTAAGGAGGTCGGACATTCAGTTGGGATGAGCCCTGGGCCATGCTGTCTTTCTAAAGGCAGCTGGGCCAGCGGAAGAGAGCACCCACTGATCCCCGTGTCTCCACACATGCCACTAGAGCAGTGTTTTACCAAAGATCCAAAGTTTATCAACAAAAAAACCTTTATTTTGCTCTAAACGTGCTGATCATAATTAGGGAACAACAATGACTATAGCAAAGACAAAGGTTATAACTAAATTCTCTGAAGGTAACGACAGTCACCAAACAGTAGGAAGTATACAGGCCTTTACTTTAAATGACTTCAGCACATGTGCGGCAGCATGACATCACTAGTCTCTCACACTGCTCTTGTGTGATTTTGGTCCAGTCTTCCTCCTGTCTCTCCCACAGTTCTTTGACTGTTGTGGGTTTCTTGGCCATAACTTTGTCACCAATGATTTTCCAGAGGTTTTCTATAGGGTTTAGATCAGAACTCTGGGCTGGCCATTTCATTGTTTCAATGTTTTTGGTTTCAAGGAACTGCTTTACCCATTTTGTTGTGTGACAGGGAGCATTGTCCTGCATGAAAATTGCTGCCTTATTGAGTGATGAATGCAAGTAAGAAACCACGTGTTGTTGAAGTTCTGATACAAACTTGCATTCACTCTGTCATGTAGCTGTATGAGAGGTCCAACTCTTGCTACAGAAAATATTCCCCAAGCCATGACACTTCCTCTACCACCATTCACTGACTTCTTAACATACTTTGTTTTCAGTCTTTCCCCAGTTTGTCAAAGAACATAATGTTTCCCATCAGACCCAAATAAATTAAACTTGTTTTCATCACTAAAATGAACTGTGGACCACTTCTCCTCTGTCCACACAACATGCTCTTCACCAAAGGTGAGTCTAGCCTTTTATTCTTTCTCTAATGAGAGGTTTGGTCACTGCAGAGTGGGCTTTCAGTCCAAATGATCTTAATCGTCGTGACACTGTATGACAAGACAGATCCTTAATAGGGATGATCGAATACCCTATTATTCGCTTTGACAGATATCAGCCGAATACCTCGCCACTATTCGAGTATTCGTGAATATTCGACCCCCCAATGTAAGTCTATGGGAAACCAGAATAATTTTACGTCGGACCTGTCTGTGACCTGTGGTGACTGAGGAAAAGGTTGAAATGGATGGGAAAAGGCTGAAACAGTATGAGCACAGCCTGTGGAAGGTGCCTGACTGCATTTCTGGTGTCTTTGAATAACGTGGTCAGAGCAGAAAGCGGCATTTACGTAGTCGCCAGAACCGCTCTCAAACCAAAGTAAAAGAGGGGAAATTGCTAAGAAACAGTTTCTAGTGCCTAATCACTGTAATAAAACAGAAATCAAGCCCCGACCTCCAATATAACCCACTTTAGCATATATTCACACATTTAGTTTTTTACATTTTTCTGCCTTTTTTGATTAGAAAGGGCTGTAACATACACTATATTGGTGTCTGTCTCACATCTCCTTTTTTGGGGCATATTTCACAGCACTTTAAAAGGTCAGCTACAATGTGCCCGTTGGGATGTTGACGTTGCCTCTTCCTCCTCCACCAGCACCACCGGCTCCAGTGGCCCTCTAAAGGCCACTGGCTGTTCTCAGGTGGGCCCTGTAACATACATTGGGGAGCGATGGCAGTCCTTTGTAGTTTTCTGCGTCCCTTATATCATTAGTGTGAAAGTTGGAATACATACTCCATAACACTTTACTGTGCTATTG
The DNA here is from genome assembly GCF_048569485.1 of Anomaloglossus baeobatrachus. Taxonomy (NCBI): domain Eukaryota; kingdom Metazoa; phylum Chordata; class Amphibia; order Anura; family Aromobatidae; genus Anomaloglossus; species Anomaloglossus baeobatrachus. The sequence goes on along the minus strand of NC_134353.1, from coordinate 832,160,980 downwards.
CCAATGTGGCCATTTGGATGTTGGCCTTGCCCTCTTCCTCCTCCTCCTCCACCAACACCACCGGTTCCAGTGACCCTCTATTCAAATTCTACTCAAATGATTCAGAAATGTATGTTTTATGGACAAACGAACGCCACACTGGGACATCGAAGATGATGTCATTAATGATGATTGCATCTGACCAAAAGCAGTTTGGGAGCAGGAGGCATCATTGCCTGCTTCCTAGACTGCAGTTTGTGAAGCATGCAGCACTGTGGAAGTGGCAGTTGTTTCACTCTGGAACTCAGGCTTTATTCAACTAGCTAACACTGAGGATTTCAAAAACTTCCGTTTCCCCTGGGGGAATGGTTCAAAGACCATGTAGCACAGCATCAGAAGTTACTCCCCACAGCTCCCAAAAGCTTATTTTAAAAAAATTGGTAGCATAAGCAAAGGGCATAACATGCCAAGGAGTTTACTACATTCAGTTCCCCTAGGGTGTAGTGGTTCAGACATCATGTAGCTAAGCATCACAAGGTACTCCCAAGAGCTCCCAACAGCTTATTTTTTAAAAATTGGTAGGATAAGCAACAGGGCATAACATGCCAAGGAGTTTAATACATTCAGTTTCCCCAGTGGATAATGGTTCAGACACTATGGTGCACTGCATCAGTAGGTACTACCAACAGCTTTTTTTGAAAAATGGTAGCATACGCAACAGGGCATAACATGGGAAAGAGCTAAAAAAAAATTCTGATTTGGCAGGGGGCCATGTGTAACACTAGAGATGAGCGAACCGGTACCGGTTCGGCTCGAGGTCGGTTCGCCGAACGGAGGTCCCGTTCGAGTTCGGCTCGTCGAACGTTCAACGAACCGAACTCGAACTGCATAGGAAACAATGGCAGGCAATCACAAACACAGAAAAACACCTAGAAAACACCCTCAAAGGTGTCCAAAAGGTGACAAACAACTCACAACACATGGGAAAGTGACAAGGACATATACTCATGCGAAAACAAAAGAGCTGGACAAGGAAAAAGAGGAGGACACACAGATATATGAGTATATGCAAGGAAACATCGATTCCATTAATGTGCAACTTGAGCCCTGCTCATTTTAGGCTTCCAATCTGGATAAATTGCTTGAGCTCGCCACGTACGCCTTGGGGATCTTGTCGTGTCCTGCAGCCAGCGTTCTCTCGGAACCTGTCTTCAGTGCTGCTGGGGGTCTGCTGGCAGATAAGCACTAGAGATGAGCGAACCGGTCGCGGTTCGGCTCGAGGTTGGTTCGCCGAACGGACCTCCCGTTCGAGTTCGGTTCGTCGAACGTTCGACGAACCGAACTCGAACTGCATAGGAAACAATGGCAGGCAATCACAAACACAGAAAAACACCTAGAAAACACCCTCAAAGGTGTCCTAAAGGTGACAAACAACTCAAACACATTGGAAAGTGACAAGGACATATACTCATGCGAAAAGAAAACAGCTGGACAAGGAAAAAGAGGAGGACACACAGATATAGGCATGGCACGCCCTTCTAAAATCATGTAAAACACCGCAAGGTGACTCCAAGCGGAGTCTCCATTTTTTCCAAAAATTGGGCCACACACACACCCACCCCTTCAGTGGCAGCAGTTGTGCCCCAGTTGTACACTTCACAGCTACATTTGCATCAAGCACATTCAAAAATACGCCATTCTTATCCATCCCTAGGATGACACCGGGGTAGGTAGCAAAGTCTTTGCTGACCCATGACTTGTTCATCTTGGCTTCTTTTAAAAACAATGTAAGCAAGGGTTACTCCAAGCGGAGTCTCCCTTTTTTCCAAAAATTGGGCCACACAGACACCCACCCCATCAGTGGCAGCACTTGGGCCCTAGTTGCAAACAGGATGTTTTGATTTGCATCAAGCACATTCAAAAATACGCCATTCTTATCCGTCCCCAGGATGACACCGGGGTAGGTAGCAAAGTCTTTCCTGATCCCAGCTCTGTTCATCTTGGCTTCTTTTAAAAACACATCAAGCAAGGGTTACTCCAAGCGGAGTCTCCCTTTTTTTCCAAAAATTGGGCCACACAGACACCCACCCCATCAGTGGCAGCACTTGGGCCCTAGTTGCAAACAGGATGTTTTGATTTGCATCAAGCACATTCAAAAATACGCCATTCTTATCCGTCCCCAGGATGACACCGGGGTAGGTAGCAAAGTCTTTCCTGATCCCAGCTCTGTTCATCTTGGCTTCTTTTAAAAACACATCAAGCAAGGGTTACTCCAAGCGGAGTCTCCCTTTTTTTCCAAAAATTGGGCCACACAGACACCCACCCCATCAGTGGCAGCACTTGGGCCCTAGTTGCAAACAGGATGTTTTGATTTGCATCAATCACATTCAAAAATACCCCATAATTAACCGTCCCCAGGATGACACCGGGGTAGGTAGCAACTAGCAAAGTCTTTGCTGACCCATGACTTGTTCATCTTGGCTTCTTTTAAAAACAATGTAAGCAAGGGTTACTCCAAGCGGAGTCTCCCTTTTTTCCAAAAATTGGGCCACACAGACACCCACCCCATCAGTGGCAGCACTTGGGCCCTAGTTGCAAACAGGATGTTTTGATTTGCATCAAGCACATTCAAAAATACGCCATTCTTATCCGTCCCCAGGATGACACCGGGGTAGGTAGCAAAGTCTTTGCTGATCCCAGCTCTGTTCATCTTGGCTTCTTTTAAAAACACATCAAGCAAGGGTTACTCCAAGCGGAGTCTCCCTTTTTTTCCAAAAATTGGGCCACACAGACACCCACCCCATCAGTGGCAGCACTTGGGCCCTAGTTGCAAACAGGATGTTTTGATTTGCATCAAGCACATTCAAAAATACGCCATTCTTATCCGTCCCCAGGATGACACCGGGGTAGGTAGCAAAGTCTTTGCTGATCCCAGCTCTGTTCATCTTGGCTTCTTTTAAAAACACATCAAGCAAGGGTTACTCCAAGCGGAGTCTCCCTTTTTTTCCAAAAATTGGGCCACACAGACACCCACCCCATCAGTGGCAGCACTTGGGCCCTAGTTGCAAACAGGATGTTTTGATTTGCATCAAGCACATTCAAAAATACGCCATTCTTATCCGTCCCCAGGATGACACCGGGGTAGGTAGCAAAGTCTTTCCTGATCCCAGCTCTGTTCATCTTGGCTTCTTTTAAAAACACATCAAGCAAGGGTTACTCCAAGCGGAGTCTCCCTTTTTTTCCAAAAATTGGGCCACACAGACACCCACCCCATCAGTGGCAGCACTTGGGCCCTAGTTGCAAACAGGATGTTTTGATTTGCATCAAGCACATTCAAAAATACGCCATTCTTATCCGTCCCCAGGATGACACCGGGGTAGGTAGCAAAGTCTTTGCTGATCCCAGCTCTGTTCATCTTGGCTTCTTTTAAAAACACATCAAGCAAGGGTTACTCCAAGCGGAGTCTCCCTTTTTTTCCAAAAATTGGGCCACACAGACACCCACCCCATCAGTGGCAGCACTTGGGCCCTAGTTGCAAACAGGATGTTTTGATTTGCATCAAGCACATTCAAAAATACGCCATTCTTATCCGTCCCCAGGATGACACCGGGGTAGGTAGCAAAGTCTTTGCTGATCCCAGCTCTGTTCATCTTGGCTTCTTTTAAAAACACATCAAGCAAGGGTTACTCCAAGCGGAGTCTCCCTTTTTTTCCAAAAATTGGGCCACACAGACACCCACCCCATCAGTGGCAGCACTTGGGCCCTAGTTGCAACCAGGATGTTTTGATTTGCATCAAGCACATTCAAAAATACGCCATTCTTATCCGTCCCCAGGATGACACCGGGGTAGGTAGCAAAGTCTTTGCTGATCCCAGCTCTGTTCATCTTGGCTTCTTTTAAAAACACATCAAGCAAGGGTTACTCCAAGCGGAGTCTCCCTTTTTTTCCAAAAATTGGGCCACACAGACACCCACCCCATCAGTGGCAGCACTTGGGCCCTAGTTGCAAACAGGATGTTTTGATTTGCATCAAGCACATTCAAAAATACGCCATTCTTATCCATCCCCAGGATGACACCGGGGTAGGTAGCAAAGTCTTTGCTGATCCCAGCTCTGTTCATCTTGGCTTCTTTTAAAAACACATCAAGCAAGGGTTACTCCAAGCGGAGTCTCCCTTTTTTTCCAAAAATTGGGCCACACAGACACCCACCCCATCAGTGGCAGCACTTGGGCCCTAGTTGCAAACAGGATGTTTTGATTTGCATCAATCACATTCAAAAATACCCCATAATTAACCGTCCCCAGGATGACACCGGGGTAGGTAGCAAAGTCTTTGCTGACCCATGACTTGTTCATCTTGGCTTCTTTTAAAAACAATGTAAGCAAGGGTTACTCCAAGCGGAGTCTCCCTTTTTTCCAAAAATTGGGCCACACAGACACCCACCCCATCAGTGGCAGCACTTGGGCCCTAGTTGCAAACAGGATGTTTTGATTTGCATCAAGCACATTCCAAATCCACAAGCATTTACTCTCCCCAGGATGACACAGGGGTAGTAAATTCCTTCTGGATCCATGACTTGTTCATTTTGATGAACGTCAGTCTGTCCACATTGTCACTGGACAGACGCGTGCGCTTATCTGTCAGCACACACCCAGCAGCACTGAAGACACGTTCAGAGACAACGCTGGCAGCTGGACACGACAAAATCTCCAAGGCGTAACTGGAGAGCTCTGGCCATTTTTCTATGTTTGAAGCCCAAAAGGAGCAAGGCTCCAGTTGCACAGTCATGGCATCGATGTTCATTTGGAGATACTCCTGTATCATCCTCTCCAGCCGTTGAGTATGTGTCAGACTTGTTGTCTCTGGTGGCCTTGCAAAAGAGGGTCTAAAAAAATTATGAAAAGATTCCATAAAATTGCTGTTACCGGCACCAGATACGGTCCTACTGGTACGGGTAGACTGGTGAAGATGACGAGACCGTCCCATGTTTGTCAAGTTACAACTGGGAGATTCCCTCCCTGCACCTGCACGGTTGTTTGGTGGAAAAGCCGAGCTAAGATCGAGTAACAGCTTCTGCTGATACTCCTGCATACGTGCGTCCCTTTCTATGGCTGGAATTATGTCACAAAATTTGGACTTGTACCGGGGATCTAATAGTGTGGCAAGCCAGTAGTCATCATCACTTCTAATTTTGACAATACGACTGTCATGTTGGAGGTAGTGCAACAAAAAGGCACTCATGTGTCTTGCGCAGCCATGCGGACCAAGTCCACGCTGTGTTTGTGGCATAGAGGTGCTACCCGTTCTTTCTTCCTCTGACATCTCCCCCCAACCTCTTTCAACTGAAATTTGACCAAGGTCTCCCTCATCCGCTGAGTCTTCCATGTCCATGGACAGTTCGTCCTCCATTTCTTCATGTTCTCCTGCACCTTGCTCAACATTTCGCCTGCTACTATGCGCCCTTGTCGATCCCTGTTCCCCATGGTCCCATGCCTGCTGCGTTGGTGATGATGAACGTCTGGACCTTGGTGATGTTGTTGTCCCTTGCACATATGAATCCTCCTGTAGTTCCTCCCCTTCATGTTGTCCCACCCCCTGACTCCGAATAGTGTTTAGCGTGTGCTCCAGCATGTAAATGACTGGAATCGTCATGCTGATAATGGCATTGTCAGAGCTAAACATATTCGTCGCCATGTCGAAACTGTGCAGAAGGGTGCATAGGTCCTTGATCTGAGACCACTCCATCAGGGTGATCTGCCCCACCTCTGCATCTCGTTGGCCCAGGCTATACGTCATGACGTATTGCACCAGGGCTCTGCGGTGCTGCCACAGTCGCTGTAACATGTGGAGAGTTGAATTCCAGCGTGTCGCCACATCGCATTTCAGGCGATGAACCGGCAGGCCGAAAGACTTCTGTAGCGATGCAAGTCGCTCAGCTGCGGCGCTTGAACGCCGGAAGTGAGCAGACAGTTTTCGTGCCCTGTTCAGAAGGCCATCTAGGCCGGGATAGTGTGTTAAAAATTGCTGCACGACAAGGTTCAACACGTGAGCCATACAAGGTACGTGTGTCACCTTGCCCAGGCGAAGGGCCGCACCCAGGTTTGCAGCATTGTCGCACACGGCCTTACCAGGCTGCAGGTTGAGTGGAGACAACCATTTATTAAACTCGGACCGCAGAGCTGACCACAACTCCTCAGCTGTGTGACTCTTATTACCAAGACATGTCAAGCTAAAGACCGCCTGATGCCGTTGCGCTCGGCTGCCAGCATAGTAATGAGGCGTGCGTGATTCCTTCTGCGCAGTGAGAACGCTGGTGGCCTGACCAGGCAGGCTTGGGGCGGAGGTGGAGGACCCAGATGAGGTGGAGGATGCAGAAGCTGTGGCGGAACTTGGACAGACAGAGGATTGACACACAAGTCGTGGGGACGGCAAGACTTGTGCAGCAGACCCTTCACCATCTATCACCATAGTTACCCAGTGCCCAGTCAGCGACATGTAACGTCCCTGTCCATGCTTACTGGTCCAAGTATCGGTGGTGAAATGCACCCGTTCACACACAGAGTTTCTCAAGGAAGCGGTGATGTTGTGTGCGACATGCTGGTGTAGCGCGGGCACACCTTTCTTAGAGAAGTAGTGGCGACTAGGCATCTGGTACTGGGGCACAGCGACAGACATAAGGTCTCTAAAATCCTGTGTGTCCACTAGGCGGAAAGGCAGCATTTCGGTAGCCAACAGCTTACAGAGGGATAGAGTCAACCTCTTAGCTTTGTCATGGGTCGGAGGAAGTGGCCTTTTATTTGACCACATCTGAGGGACAGAGATCTGGCTGCTGTGTGTAGACGGTGTTGAGTAGGGTGTCCCTGGAAAAATGCAGGTTTGTGAGGAAAGTGCAGGCGGAGACATGATGTTGCCTTCATCCAACGTTGGTGCTATCGATGTCTGAGAGAGCTGTACACACTCACTTGTTTCCCCTTCCAAACCAACTGACGACCTTACAAGCAAACTGCCTGTTGCGGTTACAGTGGTGAAAGTTTTGCGTGGAAAAACAGGTGTGACAGCTGTCCCCACAGTCCTAGAAGATGAAGAGCGCGCGGATGCACTGGAAGGGGCGGGCGGTGGATGGTTCGCTCCGCTAGCCGGCATTGCAGCACGGTGAGCTTCCCACCGGGACTTATGATATTTATTCATGTGACGATTCATGGAAGAAGTTGTCAAACTGCTGAGGTTTTGACCTCTACTAACAGAATCATGACAAATGTTACATATCACATGAGTTGGGCGATCTTTTTCGATGTGAAAAAAGGCCCAGGCTAGGCAAGGCTTAGAGGCCATGCGACCTGTTGATCCACCCCGAATAATGCTCATAGGCAGAGTGGTGGCTGAGGATGCAGTTGTAGACGTGCTACCAGTGCTCCGACTCTGTCCAGGAAGGCGCAAGGTAACTTCGTCGTCGGTTGCATCCTCCTCCACCGCCTCTGTTGACCTCCTCGAGTGCCTGACTGGGGGTTGACAGTAGGTGGGATCTAGAACGTCATCATCAATTGTTGTGTTCGCACTCCCCTCCCCCTCAGACCGAGCCTCTTCTTGCCCTGACCGAATATTTAAGTTGTCATCCCAATCGGGTATCTGCGTCTCATCTTCATCAGTATGTTCCTCATTGTCTATAACCACAGGTGTTACAGTTTGTGACAAAGGGTCAACATTATGCTCAGAAACTTGGTCCTCACGGCCTGAATCTGAGTCACAAAGGTTCTGGGCATCACTGCAGACCATTTCCTGTTCTGTACTCACTGTAGCTTGGGAGCAGACCTCTGATTCCCAGGCTATAGTGTGACTGAACAGCTCTGCAGACTCAGCCATCTCAGTTCCACCATACTGTGCAGGGCTGATGGAGACTTCAGAGCTGGGAGAAATCAAGTGTGATTGGGATGACAACTCAGAGGAATGGTGTTTTTTGGATGCGGTACTTGAAGTGGCTGAGAGGGCACTTGTTGGACCACTTGAGATCCATTCAAGCATTTTCCTTTTTTGCCCATCATCTACCTTTGTTCCTCTTGTTCGTGTCCGTAAAAAAGGGAGCACATCGGATTGTCCACAATAAGTAGTAGACATCTTACTTTTGCTAGTAGATGGTCTATCTTCAGCAGATGATAATGGAGCTTTGGCACCTTCCCCACTGACAAAACCTTTTTTGCCTTTTCCACCACGCCTCTTCCCCTTTCCACCAGCATCTGTCATTTTGCCACTCATGTTGATTGCGACAAGATTGTGGACTGAAAATGTGGTAGTAAAAATTGAGAGGTGGTGAAGATTGCAGTGGTGGTCTAGCTTTATTAACAGCAGAATAATAAAGAATAAATATCCCTGACAATGTAACTTAGTTATAATTCGTTGGAGTGTGCAACGCAGGCAGACGTGCTGCAAATGTCTTGGCACTAGTGGGACTATAGCAAAGTCCAATAGCCACGTATAGGATGCCACTAGGTACACTGAGTGTGTGCTAGTATAATGGCTTAGTTATAATTAGTTGGAGTGTGCAACGCAGGCAGATGCGCTCTGCAAATGTCTTGGCACTAGTAGGACTATAGCAAAGTCCAATAGCCACGTATAGGATGCCACTAGGTACACTGAGTGTGTGCTAGTATAATGGCTTAGTTATAATTAGTTGGAGTGTGCAACGCAGGCAGACGTGCTGCAAATGTCTTGGCACTAGTGGGACTATAGCAAAGTCGAATAGCCACGTATAGGATGCCACTAGGTACACTGAGTGTGTGCTAGTATAATGGCTTAGTTATAATTAGTTGGAGTGTGCAACGCAGGCAGACGTGCTGCAAATGTCTTGGCACTAGTGGGACTATAGCAAAGTCCAATAGCCACGTATAGGATGCCACTAGGTACACTGAGTGTGTGCTAGTATAATGGCTTAGTTATAATTAGTTGGAGTGTGCAACGCAGGCAGACGTGCTGCAAATGTCTTGGCACTAGTGGGACTATAGCAAAGTCCAATAGCCACGTATAGGATGCCACTAGGTACACTGAGTGTGTGCTAGTATAATGGCTTAGTTATAATTAGTTGGAGTGTGCAACGCAGGCAGACGTGCTGCAAATGTCTTGGCACTTGTGGGACTATAGCAAAGTCCAATAGCCACGTATAGGATGCCACTAGGTACACTGAGTGTGTGCTAGTATAATGGCTTAGTTATAATTAGTTGGAGTGTGCAACGCAGGCAGACGTGCTGCAAATGTCTTGGCACTAGTGGGACTATAGCAAAGTCCAATAGCCACGTATAGGATGCCACTAGGTACACTGAGTGTGTGCTAGTATAATGGCTTAGTTATAATTAGTTGGAGTGTGCAACGCAGGCAGACGTGCTGCAAATGTCTTGGCACTAGTGGGACTATAGCAAAGTCCAATAGCCACGTATAGGATGCCACTAGGTACACTGAGTGTGTGCTAGTATAATGGCTTAGTTATAATTAGTTGGAGTGTGCAACGCAGGCAGACGTGCTGCAAATGTCTTGGCACTAGTGGGACTATAGCAAAGTCCAATAGCCACGTATAGGATGCCACTAGGTACACTGAGTGTGTGCTAGTATAATGGCTTAGTTATAATTAGTTGGAGTGTGCAACGCAGGCAGACGTGCTGCAAATGTCTTGGCACTAGTGGGACTATAGCAAAGTCCAATAGCCACGTATAGGATGCCACTAGGTTCACTGAGTGTGTGCTAGTATAATGGCTTAGTTATAATTAGTTGGAGTGTGCAACGCAGGCAGATGCGCTCTGCAAATGTCTTGGCACTAGTAGGACTATAGCAAAGTCCAATAGCCACGTATAGGATGCCACTAAAAAACACTTAGTGTGTGCAAGTATAATGGCTTAGTTATAATTAGTTGGAGTGTGCAACGCAGGCAGATGCGCTCTGCAAATGTCTTGGCACTAGTGGGACTATAGCAAAGTCCAATAGCCACGTATAGGATGCCACTAGGTACACTGAGTGTTTGCTAGTAAAATTGCTTAGTTTAAAAAAGTTGTAGTGTGCAATGCAGGCAGACGTGCTCTGCAAATGTCTTTGCACTAGTGGGACTATAGCAAAGTCCAATAGCCACGTATAGGATGCCACTAGGTACACTGAGTGTTTGCTAGTAAAATTGCTTAGTTTAAAAAACTTGGAGTGTGCAATGCAGGCACATGTGCTCTGCTAATGTCTTTGCACTAGTGGGACTATAGCAAAGTCCAATAGCCACGTATAGGATGCCACTAGGTACACTGAGTGTGTGCTAGTATAATGGCTTAGTTATAATTCGTTGGAGTGTGCAACGCAGGCAGATGCGCTCTGCAAATGTCTTGGCACTAGTGGGACTATAGCAAAGTCCAATAGCCACGTATAGGATGCCACTAGGTACACTGAGTGTTTGCTAGTAAAATTGCTTAGTTTAAAAAAGTTGTAGTGTGCAATGCAGGCAGACGTGCTCTGCAAATGTCTTTGCACTAGTGGGACTATAGCAAAGTCCAATAGCCACGTATAGGATGCCACTAGGTACACTGAGTGTGTGCTAGTATAATGGCTTAGTTATAATTAGTTGGAGTGTGCAACGCAGGCAGACGTGCTGCAAATGTCTTGGCACTAGTGGGACTATAGCAAAGTCCAATAGCCACGTATAGGATGCCACTAGGTACACTGAGTGTGTGCTAGTATAATGGCTTAGTTATAATTAGTTGGAGTGTGCAACGCAGGCAGACGTGCTGCAAATGTCTTGGCACTAGTGGGACTATAGCAAAGTCCAATAGCCACGTATAGGATGCCACTAGGTACACTGAGTGTGTGCTAGTATAATGGCTTAGTTATAATTAGTTGGAGTGTGCAACGCAGGCAGACGTGCTGCAAATGTCTTGGCACTAGTGGGACTATAGCAAAGTCCAATAGCCACGTATAGGATGCCACTAGGTACACTGAGTGTGTGCTAGTATAATGGCTTAGTTATAATTAGTTGGAGTGTGCAACGCAGGCAGACGTGCTGCAAATGTCTTGGCACTAGTGGGACTATAGCAAAGTCCAATAGCCACGTATAGGATGCCACTAGGTTCACTGAGTGTGTGCTAGTATAATGGCTTAGTTATAATTAGTTGGAGTGTGCAACGCAGGCAGATGCGCTCTGCAAATGTCTTGGCACTAGTAGGACTATAGCAAAGTCCAATAGCCACGTATAGGATGCCACTAAAAAACACTTAGTGTGTGCAAGTATAATGGCTTAGTTATAATTAGTTGGAGTGTGCAACGCAGGCAGATGCGCTCTGCAAATGTCTTGGCACTAGTGGGACTATAGCAAAGTCCAATAGCCACGTATAGGATGCCACTAGGTACACTGAGTGTTTGCTAGTAAAATTGCTTAGTTTAAAAAAGTTGTAGTGTGCAATGCAGGCAGACGTGCTCTGCAAATGTCTTTGCACTAGTGGGACTATAGCAAAGTCCAATAGCCACGTATAGGATGCCACTAGGTACACTGAGTGTTTGCTAGTAAAATTGCTTAGTTTAAAAAACTTGGAGTGTGCAATGCAGGCACATGTGCTCTGCTAATGTCTTTGCACTAGTGGGACTATAGCAAAGTCCAATAGCCACGTATAGGATGCCACTAGGTACACTGAGTGTGTGCTAGTATAATGGCTTAGTTATAATTCGTTGGAGTGTGCAACGCAGGCAGATGCGCTCTGCAAATGTCTTGGCACTAGTGGGACTATAGCAAAGTCCAATAGCCACGTATAGGATGCCACTAGGTACACTGAGTGTTTGCTAGTAAAATTGCTTAGTTTAAAAAAGTTGTAGTGTGCAATGCAGGCAGACGTGCTCTGCAAATGTCTTTGCACTAGTGGGACTATAGCAAAGTCCAATAGCCACGTATAGGATGCCACTAGGTACACTGAGTGTGTGCTAGTATAATGGCTTAGTTATAATTAGTTGGAGTGTGCAACGCAGGCAGACGTGCTGCAAATGTCTTGGCACTAGTGGGACTATAGCAAAGTCCAATAGCCACGTATAGGATGCCACTAGGTACACTGAGTGTGTGCTAGTATAATGGCTTAGTTATAATTAGTTGGAGTGTGCAACGCAGGCAGACGTGCTGCAAATGTCTTGGCACTAGTGGGACTATAGCAAAGTCCAATAGCCACGTATAGGATGCCACTAGGTACACTGAGTGTGTGCTAGTATAATGGCTTAGTTATAATTAGTTGGAGTGTGCAACGCAGGCAGACGTGCTGCAAATGTCTTGGCACTAGTGGGACTATAGCAAAGTCCAATAGCCACGTATAGGATGCCACTAGGTACACTGAGTGTGTGCTAGTATAATGGCTTAGTTATAATTAGTTGGAGTGTGCAACGCAGGCAGACGTGCTGCAAATGTCTTGGCACTAGTGGGACTATAGCAAAGTCCAATAGCCACGTATAGGATGCCACTAGGTTCACTGAGTGTGTGCTAGTATAATGGCTTAGTTATAATTAGTTGGAGTGTGCAACGCAGGCAGATGCGCTCTGCAAATGTCTTGGCACTAGTAGGACTATAGCAAAGTCCAATAGCCACGTATAGGATGCCACTAAAAAACACTTAGTGTGTGCAAGTATAATGGCTTAGTTATAATTAGTTGGAGTGTGCAACGCAGGCAGATGCGCTCTGCAAATGTCTTGGCACTAGTGGGACTATAGCAAAGTCCAATAGCCACGTATAGGATGCCACTAGGTACACTGAGTGTTTGCTAGTAAAATTGCTTAGTTTAAAAAAGTTGTAGTGTGCAATGCAGGCAGACGTGCTCTGCAAATGTCTTTGCACTAGTGGGACTATAGCAAAGTCCAATAGCCACGTTTAGGATGCCACTAGGTACACTGAGTGTTTGCTAGTAAAATTGCTTAGTTTAAAAAACTTGGAGTGTGCAATGCAGGCACATGTGCTCTGCTAATGTCTTTGCACTAGTGGGACTATAGCAAAGTCCAATAGCCACGTATAGGATGCCACTAGGTACACTGAGTGTGTGCTAGTATAATGGCTTAGTTATAATTCGTTGGAGTGTGCAACGCAGGCAGATGCGCTCTGCAAATGTCTTGGCACTAGTGGGACTATAGCAAAGTCCAATAGCCACGTATAGGATGCCACTAGGTACACTGAGTGTTTGCTAGTAAAATTGCTTAGTTTAAAAAAGTTGTAGTGTGCAATGCAGGCAGACGTGCTCTGCAAATGTCTTTGCACTAGTGGGACTATAGCAAAGTCCAATAGCCACGTATAGGATGCCACTAGGTACACTGAATGTTTGCTAGTATAATGGCTTACTTAGAATGAGTTGGAGTGTGCAGAGGACAAGAGGGTACAGTGGCAGGATTGTGGTGCTCTGGGTAGAGGAATGGAAGCCTGCCTTTCTATTCCCTCCTAATGGTGAAATGCAGGGAGGAAATCCCTGACCTGGGCTACACAGACGCTGTTGCTGTTTGCAGGACCTGTCACTTATGGCTCTCTGACCCTGCCGCTTTGAGGCCTTAAAAGGACTGCTAGAATGTGCTCTCCCTAAGCTGTCTAACGCTGTGTATGCAGCGCATACAGCTGTATCGGCTATAGGACTCAGGAGGACGGAGCTGCGACACTGATGTCTGACACCAAAGACGCAGAAGGCAGATAATGGCGTTCGTGAAGAAAATGTCCGGTTTTATAATGCAGGGACATGTGACATGCAGATCCTATCACACATGCCGTTGCTTCTCTGGCTCAAAGTCCACTTAGGTGTGTGTGTGTCTGTGATTGGCTGACATGCTGGCCCGCCCCACAAGACGCGCGCGCTTAGGGAAGGAAGACAAGAAAAAAAAAAAAAAAATGGCGATCGCCATTATAGAAACAGCAGTGATCTGAAGGCGCTGTTCACGCACACTATACACTGAAATGTGATAATAGTTTGATTCACAGAGTGACTTACACTATTACAGCAGAAACCAAGCTAGGATTTAGCTGTTTTTTGGCTGCTAGAACCGTTCTCGAACGTTTCTAGAACTATCGAGCTTTTGCAAAAAGCTCGAGTTCTAGTTCGATCTAGAACATGCCCCAAAATCACTCGAGCCGCGAACTGGAGAACCACGAACCACGAACCGCGCTCAACTCTAATAAGCACACGTGTCTGTCCACTGACAATGTGGACATGGCTCTCAGAGGACTTTTCTTCCCCTGGGTCAGCCAGGGGAGGTGAAAGCCACGCGTATTTGTGAGAGTGCTTCATGCAAAGCATCTTTTTCATCTTGAAAATTGGGTCAATTGATGCCAGTCAAGTGGGGTGTGTGTGGCCCAATTAGTGGCAACGAGAGAGACTGTGGTTGGAGTCCCCTCGCTGTGTTTCTAAAAGAACCAAGATGAACAAGTCATGGCTCTCAGAGGACTTTTCTTCCCCTGGGTCAGCCAGGGGACAGGAAAGGCACGCGTATTTTTGAGAGTGCTTCATGCAAAGCATCTTTTTCTTTTTCAAAAGGGGGCTCAACCGATGCCAGTCAAGTGGGGTGTGTGTGGCCCAGTTAGTGGAAACGAGGGAGACTGTGGTTGGAGTCCCCTCGCTGTGTCTCTAAAAGAACCAAGATGAACAAGTCATGGCTCTCAGCGGACTTTTCTTCCCCTGGGTCAGCCAGGGGACGGGAAAGGCACGCGTATTTTTGAGAGTGCTTCATGCAAAGCATCTTTTTCATTTTGAAAAGGGGCATCAACTGATGTCAGTCAAGAGGGGTGTGTGTGGCCCAGTTAGTGGAAACGAGGGAGACTGTGGTTGGAGTCCCCTCGCTGTGTCTCTAAAAGAACCAAGATGAACAAGTCATGGCTCTCAGAGGACTTTTCTTCCCCTGGGTCAGCCAGGGAACGGGAAAGGCACGCGTATTTTTGAGAGTGCTTCATGCAAAGCATCTTTTTCTTTTTCAAAAGGGGGCTCAACCGATGCCAGTCAAGTGGGGTGTGTGTGGCCCAGTTAGTGGAAACGAGGGAGACTGTGGTTGGAGTCCCCTCGCTGTGTCTCTAAAAGAACCAAGATGAACAAGTCATGGCTCTCAGAGGACTTTTCTTCCCCTGGGTCAGCCAGGGGATGGGAAAGGCACGCGTATTTTTGAGAGTGCTTCATGCAAAGCATCTTTTTCATTTTGAAAAGGGGCATCAACTGATGTCAGTCAAGTGGGGTGTGTGTGGCCCATTTAGTGGAAACGAGGGAGACTGTGGTTGGAGTCCCCTTGCTGTGTCTCTAAAAGAACCAAGATGAACAAGTCATGGCTCTCAGCGGACTTTTCTTCCCCAGGGTCAGCCAGGGGACGGGAAAGGCACGCGTATTTTTGAGAGTGCTTCATGCAAAGCATCTTTTTCATTTTGAAAAGGGGCATCAACTGATGTCAGTCAAGAGGGGTGTGTGTGGCCCAGTTAGTGGAAACGAGGGAGACTGTGGTTGGAGTCCCCTCGCTGTGTCTCTAAAAGAACCAAGATGAACAAGTCATGGCTCTCAGAGGACTTTTCTTCCCCTGGGTCAGCCAGGGGACGGGAAAGGCACGCGTATTTTTGAGAGTGCTTCATGCAAAGCATCTTTTTCTTTTTCAAAAGGGGGGTCAACCGATGCCAGTCAAGTGGGGTGTGTGTGGCCCAGTTAGTGGCAACGAAGGAGACTGTGGTTGGAGTCTCCTCGCTGTGTTTCTAAAAGAACCAAGATGAACAAGTCATGGCTCTCAGAGGACTTTTCTTCCCCTGGGTCAGCCAGGGGACGGGAAAGGCACGCGTATTTTTGAGAGTGCTTCATGCAAAGCATCTTTTTCTTTTTCAAAAGGGGGCTCAACCGATGCCAGTCAAGTGGGGTGTGTGTGGCCCAGTTAGTGGAAACGAGGGAGACTGTGGTTGGAGTCCCCTCGCTGTGTCTCTAAAAGAACCAAGATGAACAAGTCATGGCTCTCAGAGGACTTTTCTTCCCCTGGGTCAGCCAGGGGACGGGAAAGGCACGCGTATTTTTGAGAGTGCTTCATGCAAAGCATCTTTTTCTTTTTCAAAAGGGGGCTCAACCGATGCCAGTCAAGTGGGGTGTGTGTGGCCCAGTTAGTGGCAACGAAGGAGACTGTGGTTGGAGTCCCCTCGCTGTGTTTCTAAAAGAACCAAGATGAACAAGTCATGGCTCTCAGAGGACTTTTCTTCCCCTGGGTCAGCCAGGGGACGGGAAAGGCACGCGTATTTTTGAGAGTGCTTCATGCAAAGCATCTTTTTCTTTTTCAAAAGGGGGCTCAACCGATGCCAGTCAAGTGGGGTGTGTGTGGCCCAGTTAGTGGAAACGAGGGAGACTGTGGTTGGAGTCCCCTCGCTGTGTTTTACATGCTTCTAGAAGGGCATGACATGGCTTGGAGGTTGACTTTCATCATCTGCAAACTGTTGGCTACCAAAATGCTGCCTTTCCAACAACTGTGGTTATAGACAATGAGGAACATACTGATGAAGATGAGACGCAGATACCCGATTGGGATGACAACTGAAATATTCGGTCAGGGCAAGAAGAGGCTCGGTCTGAGGGGGAGGGGAGTGCAAACACAACAATTGATGATGAAGTTCTAGATCCCACCTACTGTCAACCCACAGTCAGACACTCGAGGAGGTCAACAGAGGCGGTGGAGGAGGATGCAACCGACGACGAAGTAACCTTGCGCCTTCCTGGACACAGTCGGAGCACTGGTAGCATGTCTACAACTGCATCCTCAGCCACCACTCTGCCTCTGAGCATTATTCGGGGTGGATCAACAGGTCGCATGGCCTCTAAGCCTTGCCTAGCCTGGTCCTTTTTTGACATAAAAAAAGATCGCCCAAATTATGTGATCTGTAACATTTGGCATGGTTATCTTAGTAGAGGTCAAAACCTCAGCAGTTTGACAACTTCTTCCATGAATCGTCACATGAATAAATATCATATGGCCTGGTGGGAAGCTCACCGTGCTGCAATGCGGCCTAGCGGAGCCAACCATCCACCGCCTGCCCCTTCCAGTGCATCCGCGCGCTCGTCATCTTCTAGGACTGTGGGGACAGCTGTCACACCTGTTTTTCCACCCACAACTTCCACCACTGTAACCGCAACAGGCAGTTTGCTTGGTAGGTCGTCAGTTGGTTTGGAAGGGGAAACAAGTGATTGTGTACAGCTCTCTCAAACATCGATAGCACCAACGTTGGATGAAGGCAACATCATGTCTCCGCCTGCACTTTCCTCACAAACCTGCATTTTTCCAGGGACACCCTACTCAACACCGTCTACACACAGCAGCCAGATCTCTGTCCCTCAGATGTGGTCAAATAAAAGGCCACTTCCTGCGACCCATGACAAAGCTAAGAGGTTGACTCTATCCCTCTGTAAGCTGTTGGCTACCGAAATGCTGCCTTTCCGCCTAGTGGACACACAGGATTTTAGAGACCTTATGTCTGCCGCTGTGCCCCAGTACCAGATGCCTAGTCGCCACTACTTCTCTAAGAAAGGTGTGCCCGCGCTACACCAGCATGTCACACACAACATCACCGCTTCCTTGAGAAACTCTGTGTGTGAACGGGTGCATTTCACCACCGATACTTGGACCAGTAAGCATGGACAGGGACGTTACATGTCGCTGACTGGCCACTGGGTAACTATGGTGATAGATGGTGAAGGGTCTGCTGCACAAGTCTTGCCGTCCCCTTGTGTGTCAATCCTCTGTCTGTCCAAGTTCCGCCACTGCTTCTGCATCCTCCACCTCATCTGGGTCCTCCACCTCCGCCCCAAGCCTGCCTGGTCAGGCCACCAGCGTTCACACTGCGCAGACGAATCACGCACCCCTCATTACTATGCTGGCAGCAGAGCGCAACGGCATCAGGCGGTCTTTAGCTTGACATGTCTTGGGAATAAGAGTCACACAGCTGAGGAGTTGTGGTCAGCTCTGCGGTCCGAGTTTAATAAATGGTTGTCTCCACTCAACCTGCAGCCTGGTAAGGCCGTGTGCGACAATGCTGCAAACCTGGGTGCGGCCCTTCGCCTGGGCAAGCTGGCACACGTGCCTTGTATGGCTCACGTGTTTAACCTTGTTGTCCAGCAATTTTAACCCACTATCACGGCCTAGATGGGCTTCTGCACAGGGAATGGTCACTCTCTGCTCACTTCTGCCGTTTAAACGCCGCAGCTGACTTGACTTGCATTGCTCCAGAAGTCTTTCAGCCTGCCGGTTCATCACCTGAAATGCGATGTATCGACACGCTGGAATTCGACTCTCCACATGATACAGAGACAGCACCACCGAGCCCTGGTGCATTACGTCATGACGTATAGCCTAGGCCAATGAGATGCAGAGGTGGGGCAGATTACACTGCTAGAGTGGTCTCAGATCAAGGACCTATGCACCCTTCTGCACAGTTTCGACATGGCGACGAATATGTTTAGCGCTGACAATGCCATTATCAGCATGACGATTACAGTCATTTACATGCTGGAGCACACGCTAAACACTATTCGGAGTCAGGGGGTGGGACAACAGGAAGGGGAGGAACAACAGGAGGATTCATATGCGCAAGACACAACAACATCACCAAGGTCCAGACGTTCATCATCACCAACGCGGCAGGCATGGGACCATGGGGGACAGGGATCAACAAGGGCGCATGGTAGCAGGCGAGATGTTGAGGAAGGTGCAGGAGGACATGAAGATATGGAGGACGAACTGTCCATGGACATGGAAGACTCAGCAGATGAGGGGGACCTTGGTCAAATTTCAGTTGAAAGAGGTTGGGGGGAGATGTCAGAGGAAGAAAGAACGGTTAGCACCTCTATGCCACAAACACAGCGTGGACTTGGTCCGCATGGCTGCGCAAGACACATTAGTGCCTTCTTGTTGCACTACCTCCAACATGACCCTCGTATTGTCAAAATTAGAAGTGATGCTGACTACTGGCTTGCCACACTATTAGATCCCCGGTACAAGTCCAAATTTTGTGACATAATTCCAGCTATAGAAAGGGACGTACTTATGCAGGAGTATCAGCAGAAGCTGTTACTCGATCTTAGATCCGCTTTTCCACCAAACAACCGTGCAGGTGCAGGGAGGGAATCTCCCAGTTGTAACTTGACAAACATGGGACGGTCTCGTCATCTTCAACAGTCTACACGTACCAGTAGGACCGTATCTGGTGCTGGTAACAGCAATTTAATGGAATCTTTTCATAATTTTTTTAGACCCTCCTTTGCAAGGCCACCAGAGACAACAAGTCTGACACATAGTCAACGGCTGGAGAGGATGATACAGGAGTATCTACAAATGAACATCGATGCCATGACTTTGCAAATAGAGCCTTGCTCATTTTGGGCTTCAAATCTAGAAAAATGGCCAGAGCTATCCAGTTACGCCTTGGAGATTTTGTCGTGTACAGCTGCCAGCGTTGTCTCTGAACGTGTCTTCAGTGCTGCTGGGTGTGTGCTGACAGATAAGCGCACGCGTCTGTCCAGTGACAATGTGGACAGACTGACGTTCATCAAAATTAACAAGTCATGGATCCAGAAGGAATTTACAACCCCTGTGTCATCCTGGGGAGAGTAAATGCTTGTGGATTTGGAATGTGCTTGATGCAAATCTAGCTGTGAAGTGTACAACTATGGCACAACTGCTGCCACTGAATGGGTGGGTGTGTGTGGGGCACAATTTTTGGAAAAAAGGGAGGCTCTGCTTGGAGTAACCCTTGCTTACATTGTTTTTAAAAGGAGCCAAGATGACCAAGTCATGGTTCAGCAAAGACTTTATCTACCTACCCCGGTGTCATGCTGGGGACGGTTATTTATGGCGTATTTTTGAATGTGCTTGATGCAAATCAAAACATCCTGTTTGCAACCAGGGCACAAGTGCTGCCACTAATGGGGTGTCTGTGTGCCCAATTTTTGGAAAAAAGGTAGACTCCGCTTGGAGTAACCCTTGCTTGCTGTGTTTTTTAAAAATGATACAAGATGAACAGATCTGAAGGCAAGATGAAGGCAACATCATGTCTCCGCCTGCACTTTCCTCACAAACCTGCATTTTTCCAGGGACACCCTACTCAACACCGTCTACAGACAGCAGCCAGATCTCTGTCCCTCAGATGTGGTCAAATAAAAGGCCACTTACTGCGACCCATGACAAAGCTAAGTGGTTGACTCTATCCCTCTGTAAGCTGTTGGCTACCGAAATGCAGCCTTTACGCCTAGTGGACACACAGGATTTTACAGACCTTATGTCTGTCGCTGTGCCCCAGTACCAGATGCCCAATCACCACTGCTTCTCCAAGAAAAGCATGCCCGCACTACACCAGCATGTCGCACACAACATCACCACTTCCTTGAGAAAATCTGTGTGCGACAGTGTGCATTTCAACACAGATACTTGGACCAGTAAGCATAGACAGGGTCATTACATGTCACTGACTGGGCACTGGCAAACTATGGTGAGAGATGGAGAAGGGTCTGCTGTACAAGTCTTGCCGTCCCCACGAGTTGTTTCAATCCTTCTTCTGTATGTAGAAGTTAATACACTGCTTCTGCCTCTTCAACCTCGTGTGGGTCCTCCACCTTGGCGCAAACCCTGTGTGGTCAGGCCACCCTTCCTTGCAACTGCGCACAAGGACTACCACACACCTCCTTACTATGCTGGCAGCAGAGCTCAATGCCATCAGGCGGTCAAAGTTTTACTTTGAAATGTATGGGAAATGTGAGTCACACCGCTATTCCAGAGAATAGTAGTCAGGCAGGGTCAAAACATTAATTGAGGAACAGGAACAGAATGGGACGGCCAGGACTTAATCAGAAAACAAGCAGAGGTGAAATGCGGATCGGCCAACAAGGTACATAAACAGCAAGCAGGAAAAGTAGTCAGGTAACAAGCACACAAAATCATAAAACTGAACTGGGGGTAAAATTAACCAGAGGTTCATAGCTATGTCTGGCAGTGGTCTGCAGACAGGATGGGCATAAAAAAGGGTGTGGTGTCTTCCCATTGGTTGTAGCTGAATGATGGTATTTCATCTGTGAGATACCCACCAGCTACATTCAGCCAGAGATTCTGCATCTGTCAAGGTAATGCAGCCCAGTGGGTGAGCATAACCTGCGTCCACCTGCGCCGCTGGCATCGACTACTCTCCCATCATCAGCACTATTCATGAAAGGAACACGTTGTCACCTGGCGACCGGAGTACAAATTGACGGAGCGGACTCCGTTGGTGACTTAACAGCCGTGTGCGGCAATGATGCAAACCTGGCTGCGGGCCATCCTCAGGGCAATGTGACACACGTGCCTTGTATGGCTCACGTGTTGAACCGAATTCTCCAGCAATTTTTAAAACACCATCACGGCCTACATGGCCTTGTGCAGCGGGCACGCTCGCTATGTGCTCACTTCCATCGTGCGCACACAGCAGCTCAACAACTTTCATCACTCCGGAAGTCTTAGGGTCTGGCAGTTAAACGCCGGAAATGCGATGTTCCGACACGCAGGAATTGGAATCTGCACATGTTGCAGCGTGTGTGGCAGCACCGCAGAGCCCTGCTGAAATACGGTATGACATATATCCTGGGATAACTTGATCAAGAGGTGGTGCAGATCACGCTGCTGGAGTGGTGTCAGATCAAGGACCTTTGCACCCTGCTACACAGTTCACAAATGTCGACGAAGATGTTTAGCACTGGCAATGTCATTCTCAGCGTGACAATTCTGGTCATCTACATGATGGAGCACACTGTAATTATTATTCGGAGTCAGGTGTTGGGACAAGAGGAAGGGGAGGAAGTACAGGAGGAGTCATATGCGGAAGGGATAACAAGATCTACGAGGTCCAGATGGTCAGCGGCACCTATGCGGCAGTCATGGTGAGGGAGAGGGATTAACAAGGGCGCATAGTATCAGCAAAAAGTGTTGATGAAAGTGCAGGAGCCCATGAAGAAATGGAGGACGAACTGGCGATGGGCATGGAAGACTCAGAAGATGAGTGAGAGCTTGCTCACATTTCGGTTGTGCGAGGTTGTGGGGAGAGGGCAGAGGAAGGATGCACGATTCTCACCTCTCTGCCACCAACACACCAAGGACTTGGTCCTCCTGGATGCACAAGACACATGAGCGCCTTTTTGCTGCACTACCTACATGACCCTCGGATTGTATGAATTTGAAGTAATCCTGAATACTGGGTTGCCACACTGTTAGATCCCCGGTACAAGACAAAATTTGGCGAACTAATTCCTGCCATAGAAATGGACGCACGTATACAGGAGTATCTGCAGAATGTGGTACGCAATCTTAGATCTACTTTTCCACTAAACACCAGTGCTGCACAGAGTGAATCTCAACGCTTTGTCATGGATAGGAGGAAATGGTCTTTTACTTGTCCACATCGGAGGGACCGAGGGATGGCTGCTGTGCTGAGATGGCGTTGAGTACGGTGTCCCTGCACAGTTGCACTTTTGGTCATATCCCAAAATGAGTTGAAAAAGGACAGATGCTGTTGGAAAGGGGAACAGGTGTGTTAAAAAGGGGAAAAAAGTTTTGGTCCGTGGATTTGGTGGTTAAGCAACTGTAACATTTGCTGAAGAAACACCATCTGTTACAGTGGGACTGGCAGATTTGGATAAAGTGGTATATACTATGTTACCGCTATATAACGAAAATTAATAAGAAAAGAAAGAGAAAGGTATATATCCCCATCAGCAGTCAGTGTCCACCGTGCTCCCAGTTGGAAAAGGAGAGGTTGGCAACTGGAAGGTTTGGTGGAGGATACAGAGCTGTGTGGCTATGAAACTAATAGTAGCCTGAACCGAGTTAGACGCCATTCGGATCTGGAGACTGTGAGCCCTGTTAGCGTCACAGGGTCCACATGCCCACCCAGCCCAGTAACTCCCTGTTAACAACACAGGGGCCATTGAGTACGCTGACCGTGTGCGTAGGGGCACACCTGTGGACAGCAGGCGCATCAGCAGCAGCAGGAGGCCTGTTAATGTCACTGGGCTGCACAAGCAGGACTGGTAGGACAGGAGCTGGTCTTAACCGTTCTGCGTTACCAACTGTGGTGGTGGCCTGCATCGACACCCTATCCCTGCCTACCTCTGGCCTAAAGCCGCAATGGGTTCAACACATGGAGGTGTGCTCTTTCGGAGCATAATAGAAGACTGCGCACCTCCTTGTTGGCTCCAGCCCCTTTTATAACCTGGGTCCGCCCCAAACCAGGGTGAACCACAATGCACCTCCTGGAGACAAAAGTAGAGTGACACGTCATGAGTGGCATAACTAGCGTCCTATTTGGAAATGCAACTTCAATGATGACCTCATGGCTGCCATGACCCAAACACCTCACCAGTCATCGTCTGACCATCAATAATGCGGTGACAAGTCATAGGTGTGGGCCTCTGCAAGCCATTTGGGAGGACACCTGATGCCCTGTGGTCTATATGGGACCCCCACATCAGGGCCAGGGCCAAAGAGTTCATTACCGGACCTAGTCTCTGATGCAGGAAGTGCCTGAGCATGCTCAGTAGCATGAAATACAGTCTCTGAAAAAAGACTATCAGCTTTAGCATGGTGTCTAGGCACAAAACAGGACTTAGACCCGGCACGGAATGCAAGCACCTGTGCAAAGAGGCTTTTCACACTTAGTGTGGGAGCATGCGCTGTATCCCGAAAAGAAGACTTAGTGTCAGGAATAACACAGTCAGGCTGAGCATACTCACTACGCGAAACACTGTAATTATGCTGCAGCTGGGGTACATCGGCACACGCATGCGCACTAGCTGCCTCTCCACACTTAGACGTGGAGGGGAAATTGCTCTTGGAGATGCTGTCTATGAACAGAAGGAAAAGCTAAAGGAAGCCTGACTTTCTATCCCTCCGAATTATGAAATGCAGCAATGAATTCCATGAGTTTGCTATAACATTAGCGTAGCAAAATGTGCATGAGGGTGTGATGTAGAGGTGCTAGAAATAGCTTGTCACCAGTGGGGCACTAATGGAATACAACAGCCAGTTCTATGATGCCACTAAATGGCAGTATTTTGTGCTATCATTATAGCTTATTAAAAACAGAGCAGGAGGTTGTCATGCAGAGGTGCTGCACATAGATTTGCAGTAGTGTGAATAGACAAAAGTACAATAGCCACGTTTAGGATGCCACTAGGTACACTGAGTGTTTGCTAGTATAATGGCTTAGTTTAAAAAGTTTGAGTGTGCAATGCAGGCAGACGTGCTGCAAATATGTTTACAATAGTGTGAATAGACAAAAGTACAATAGCCACGTTTAGGATGCCACTAGGTACACTGAGTGTTTGCTAGTATAATGGCTTAGTTTAAAAAGTTTGAGTGTGCAATGCAGGCAGACATGCTGCAAATATGTTTACAATAGTGTGAATAGACAAAAGTACAAAAGCCACGTTTAGGATGCCACTAGGTACACTGAGTGTTTGCTAGTATAATGGCTTAGTTTAAAAAAGTTGGAGTGTGCAATGCAGGCAGACGTGCTGCAAATATCGTTACAATAGTGTGAATAGACAAAAGTACAATAGCCACGTTTAGGATGCCACTAGGTGCACTGAGTGTTTGCTAGTATAATGGCTTAGTTTAAAAAAGTTGGAGTGTGCAATGCAGGCAGACGTGCTGCAAATATCGTTACAATAGTGTGAATAGACAAAAGTACAATAGCCACGTTTAGGATGACACTAGGTACACTGAGTGTTTGCTAGTATAATGGCTGAGTTTAAAAAAGTTTGAGTGTGCAATGCAGGCAGACGTGCTGCAAATATGTTTACAATAGTGTGAATAGACAAAAGTACAATAGCCACGTTTAGGATGCCACTAGGTACACTGAGTGTTTGCTAGTATAATGGCTTAGTTTAAAAAGTTTGAGTGTGCAATGCAGGCAGACGTGCTGCAAATATGTTTACAATAGTGTGAATAGACAAAAGTACAATAGCCACGTTTAGGATGCCACTAGGTACACTGAGTGTTTGCTAGTATAATGGCTTAGTTTAAAAAAGTTGGAGTGTGCAATGCAGGCAGACGTGCTGCAAATATCGTTACAATAGTGTGAATAGACAAAAGTACAATAGCCACGTTTAGGATGCCACTAGGTACACTGAGTGTTTGCTAGTATAATGGCTGAGTTTAAAAAAGTTTGAGTGTGCAATGCAGGCAGACGTGCTGCAAATATGTTTACAATAGTGTGAATAGACAAAAGTACAATAGCCACGTTTAGGATGCCACTAGGTACACTGAGTGTTTGCTAGTATAATGGCTTAGTTTAAAAAGTTTGAGTGTGCAATGCAGGCATAGTGTGAATAGACAAAAGTACAATAGCCACGTTTAGGATGCCACTAGGTACACTGAGTGTTTGCTAGTATAATGGCTTAGTTTAAAAAAGTTTGAGTGTGCAATGCAGGCAGACGTGCTCTGCAAATGTCTTTGCACTAGTGGGACTATAGCAAAGTCCAATAGCCACGTTTAGGATGCCACTAGGTACACTGACTGTTTGCTAGTATAATGGCTTAGTTAAAAAGAGTTGGAGTCTGCAATGCAGGCAGACGTGCTCTGCAAATGTCTTTGCACTAGTGGGACTATAGCAAAGTCCAATAGCCACGTTTAGGATGCCACTAGGTACACTGACTGTTTGCTAGTATAATGGCTTAGTTTAAAAAAGTTTGAGTGTGCAATGCAGGCAGACGTGCTGCAAATATCGTTACAATAGTGTGAATAGACAAAAGTACAATAGCCACGTTTAGGATGCCACTAGGTACACTGAGTGTTTGCTAGTATAATGGCTTAGTTTAAAAAAGTTGGAGTGTGCAATGCAGGCAGACGTGCTGCAAATATGTTTACAATAGTGTGAATAGACAAAAGTACAATAGCCACGTTTAGGATGCCACTAGGTACACTGAGTGTTTGCTAGTATAATGGCTTAGTTTAAAAAAGTTGGAGTGTGCAATGCAGGCAGACGTGCTCTGCAAATGTCTTTGCACTAGTGGGACTATAGCAAAGTCCAATAGCCACGTTTAGGATGCCACTAGGTACACTGACTGTTTGCTAGTATAATGGCTTAGTTAAAAAGAGTTGGAGTCTGCAATGCAGGCAGACGTGCTCTGCAAATGTCTTTGCACTAGTGGGACTATAGCAAAGTCCAATAGCCACGTTTAGGATGCCACTAGGTACACTGAGTGTTTGCTAGTATAATGGCTTAGTTTAAAAAAGTTGGAGTGTGCAATCCAGGCAGACGTGCTCTGCAAATGTCTTTGCACTAGTGGGACTATAGCAAAGTCCAATAGCCACGTTTAGGATGCCATTAGGTACACTGAGTGTTTGCTAGTAAAATGGCTTAGTTTAAAAAAGTTGGAGTGTGCAATGCAGGCAGACGTGCTCTGCAAATGTCTTTGCACTAGTGGGACTATAGCAAAGTCCAATAGCCACGTTTAGGATGCCACTAGGTACACTGACTGTTTGCTAGTATAATGGCTTAGTTAAAAAGAGTTGGAGTCTGCAATGCAGGCAGACGTGCTCTGCAAATGTCTTTGCACTAGTGGGACTATAGCAAAGTCCAATAGCCACGTTTAGGATGCCACTAGGTACACTGAGTGTTTGCTAGTATAATGGCTTAGTTTAAAAAAGTTGGAGTGTGCAATGCAGGCAGACGTGCTCTGCAAATGTCTTTGCACTAGTGGGACTATAGCAAAGTCCAATAGCCACGTTTAGGATGCCACTAGGTACACTGACTGTTTGCTAGTATAATGGCTTAGTTAAAAAGAGTTGGAGTCTGCAATGCAGGCAGACGTGCTCTGCAAATGTCTTTGCACTAGTGGGACTATAGCAAAGTCCAATAGCCACGTTTAGGATGCCACTAGGTACACTGACTGTTTGCTAGTATAATGGCTTAGTTAAAAAGAGTTGGAGTCTGCAATGCAGGCAGACGTGCTCTGCAAATGTCTTTGCACTAGTGGGACTATAGCAAAGTCCAATAGCCACGTTTAGGATGCCACTAGGTACACTGAGTGTTTGCTAGTATAATGGCTTAGTTTAAAAAAGTTGGAGTGTGCAATGCAGGCAGACGTGCTCTGCAAATGTCTTTGCACTAGTGGGACTATAGCAAAGTCCAATAGCCACGTTTAGGATGCCACTAGGTACACTGAGTGTTTGCTAGTAAAATGGCTTAGTTTAAAAAAGTTGGAGTGTGCAATGCAGGCAGACGTGCTCTGCAAATGTCTTTGCACTAGTGGGACTATAGCAAAGTCCAATAGCCACGTTTAGGATGCCACTAGGTACACTGAGTGTTTGCTAGTAAAATTGCTTAGTTTAAAAAAGTTGGAGTGTGCAATGCAGGCAGACGTGCTCTGCAAATGTCTTTGCACTAGTGGGACTATAGCAAAGTCCAATAGCCACGTTTAGGATGCCACTAGGTACACTGAGTGTTTGCTAGTATAATGGCTTAGTTATAATGAGTTGGAGTGTGCAGAGGACAAGAGGGTACAGTGCCAGGATTGTGGTGCTCTGGGTAGAGGAATGGAAGCCTGCCTTTCTATTCCCTCCTAATGGTGAAATGCAGGGAGGAAATCTCTGACCTTGGCTACACAGACGCTGTTGCTGTTTTCAGGACCTGTCACCTATGGCTCTCTGACCCTGCCGGTTTGAGCCCTTAAAAGGACTGCTATAAAGTGCTCTCCCTAAGCTGTCTAACGCTGTGTATGCAGCGCATACAGCTGTATCGGCGATAGGACTCAGGAGGACGGAGCTGCGACAGTGATGTCTGACACCAAAGACGCAGAAGGCAGATAATGGCGTCCTGGAAGAAAATGTCCGGTTTTATAATGCAGGGACATGTGACATGGACATCCTATCACACATGCCGTTGCTTCTCTGGCTCAAAGTCCACTTAGCTGTGTGTGTGTCTGGGATTGGCTGACATGCTGGCCCGCCCCACTACACGCGCGCGCTTAGGGAAGGAAGACAAGAAAAAAAAAAAAAAATGGCGATCGCCATTATAGAAACAGCAGTGATCTGAAGGCGCTGTTCACGCACACTATACACTGAAATGTCATAATAGTGTGATTCACAGAGTGACTTACACTATTACAGCAGAAACCAAGCTAGGATTTAGCTGGTTTTTTGCTGCTAGAACCGTTCTCGAACGTTTCTAGAACTATCGAGCTTTTGCAAAAAGCTCGAGTTCTAGTTCGATCTAGAACATGCCCCAAAATCACTCGAGCCTAGAACTGGAGAACCACGAACCACGAACCGCGCTCAACTCTATGTAACACACCGTGGAGCACAGCATCAATAAAGAACATAAATAGAGACTGCCTGATCAATTGTTCTAGACAGTGTTGCCTCGACAGTGCTTGTGCCAGTGCATAATGTACAAAGGCTTGAAAATTATTGCCCTGGGTGATTGGGCCTAACAATTGTTATTGGTGTCATTAGATGATAGAATACAAAATAGTCTTGAATGAGAAACAATGGAACTTTTTTGAACTTAAGAAATACAAATTTTGGGGCTACATTTATTATTGGGTCTTGTTAACAGGCAGCCTGAGATACTGTGGGGCAATCCATCTATGGTTCATTTTGATCATAGTCAAACTGTCTGCACTTGCCGTGGATAGTCATGTGCGACTATCTATTATTATTGACCCTGCTGAGCCGAAAAAATTCTCAGACAACACACTTGCAGCAGGGCAAGCTAGCACTTCCAAAGCATATAACGTGAGGTCTGGCCAAGTGTTGAGCTTGGAAACCCAATAGTTAAAGGGAACAGTAGACTCTGAAAGCACGCTGATACGGTCACCTATATAGTCCCTCACCATCTTACTTAACTGTTCCCTCCTTGTCAACGTTCCCCCAACCGGTATCTGATTCGCAGTTGACGGTTTGTGGAAAATGGATCAGTTTTGGCACATTAGTCCCCCGCCTGTGTTGCTCCTACTATGCGTAGCCCTCTCTTGTAATCCTGTTGCGTGAGATGACATGCTACCTCTGATGTCAGAATGATCTGAGGGTAATCGTTTCATCGACTGCTCCACTACAGCCAGTACAATCCTTATTTGCCTCCACAAGTAGCGAAGCAAATTTGTCTTTGTAGCGTGGGTCAAAGAAGGTACATAACCAGTATTTGTTGTCTGCCAAAATGTGGACTAGCTGACAGTCATGAGAAAGGCAATGTGACATAAACTGTGCCATGTGTCCCCGACTCCGAACTGGAAACCTTTGTGTGTCACTACTAAGAATACATTCTGTCTCCCTAAACCTCCTCTCCTCCTCAGTCTCTCTCTCCTCCTCCTGCTCCTCCTCAGGCCATCCATGCTGGATAGCCCTGATGCTTGGGTTGTCAAGCCCTTGGTTACCAACTTCAAAGCATTCCTGTTCTTCATTATCCTCCTCATCCTCATGATGCTGAGCAAAGGTGGCTTGAACATGTTGGCCGAGGTTGTGTGGATTACTAGCAATTATTGGTAAGTCTGGATTATGATAGGCTGAATTCCATCTCGTAGGGAGGTCACATATTAGTCTGTGACGAGGCAAGAGTTAGCACTGCTGCAGTACTGCCAGGCCAGCAAAAGAGGGAGATGACTTCAGGAAATGTGCGCCAATATATCGTACCTTGGTAAGTAGGTCTGGCATTCCAGGGTATTTCTTCAGAAAGTGCTGAACTACTAAATTTTCAACGTGGGCCATACAAGGAATGTGTAAAAGCTTTCCAAGCTCTAAAGCCGCCACCAGATTACGACCATTATCACACACTACCATCCCTTGACAGAGGTCCAAAGGCTCAAGCCACTCATCTGTCTGCTCAGTTATTGCTTTCAAAAGCTCAGGTGCAATGTGAGATTTGTCACCGATACAGATGAGCTTCAGTAGAGCGTGTTGGCGCTTAGCCGAGGCAGTGCTACAGAGATCCCAGCTGGGGAATGATGTCGACGGTTGGACACCGGCAGATGTTGAGGAGGATGCACAGGAGTCAGATGAAGAGTAGGAGGAGCAGGGAGTTGTTGCTGTATAGGAGGCTACTGAAACTGTGATTGAAGTGGGCCCCGCTATTCTGGGTGTGGGAATTATATGAGATGTTGCCGGCTCAGACTCTGTACCAGCCGCCACCAGGTTCACCCAGTGTGCCGTCAGTGAGATATAGCGTCTCTGTCCACCTCTGCTTGACCACGTATCTGTGGTTAAGTGGACCTTCCCTGTTACGGCGTTGGTGAGAGCCCGTTTGATGTTTACAGACACGTGATTGCAGAGTACGGGGACGGCACAACGAGAAAAATAGTGGTGGTTAGGCACAGAGTACCGATGTTCTAACACGGCCAAAACGTTGCGGAAAGCCTCTGTTCCCACAAGCCGATACGTCAACATTTCAAGGGCTATCAATCGTGCAATGTGTGCAGTTATGGTTTTTGCCCTTGGGTGCGTAACAGGGTATTTTCGCTTCTTTTCAAAAGTCTGTGGTATGGACAACTGAACGGAACGCTTGGACACCGAAGCTGATGTCGTTTATGATTGAGTTAGGCCAACATCAGGTTGTGAGAAGAGGCATCAGCGCCACCTTCTTCCACACCACTTTGGGAAGCCCAGGGGAAGTGGCAGAGTTTTGAGTCTGGAAATCGTGTTTTTCACCTAGAGCTGTCAACTACCTAGTGGTGTGCTTGGCTAACATATGGTTTCTCATGCTGGAGGTGCCCAAGCTGGAAGTATTTATGCCTCTGCTAAGCTTGACAACACATATCTCATAATACGAGCCATATAAAATTGACATCAAGCTTACCGAAGTGAGGTAGGGGAGGTGCCGGCACTACTCATGGTAATAGAGAAATACAGGAGAACAAAAGTAAATTGCAAATATAAATTACTTTATTAGAACACACACAACAAGGTGAAAAGTAAAATGGGACACTACCAGAATCTTAGGGACAGTTTCACACAGATCCTGATAATATTGATAATAGCCCACAAATGTATGTCAAAAAGTACTGACTATAATAAGTCTATATACATGAAGGCTAACAGGTGAAAATTCAGGACAAAGTGTGAACAATGCGGGTGGTTATGGAAGGGACTGTGGTTGAGGGTACAGCACAAAAATCAAACCTTGATTCCCCACCATGTATTGGTAGGAAATCATGGTGATAATAAGTAAGACACCATAGGGGAGAAAAAATACTGATCTTGTAAGGGTAATACAAGAGGATAGTACATATAAAAAATACGTAGTAAAAATACTCTCTTACCTAAAGTGCTTATGTGCAATATCAATACAGCAGTGTATTACAAAAGTGCCAGCAGCCAAAAGCGCAGTCCCAGATGAGGAAAGGTCCCTAAAAGACGCCCAGGATATCAGTCCGACGCGTGTTTCGCGAGGGGTATATAGCTTTCTCAAGGTGGGGAGCCTAAGTAGTGGACCCAGAGCCTGAATTCTCCTTAAATAACCCTCCTAAATCAGTAAAACAGGTGCGTGACCAGAGAAAATCGAAACCGGAAGTGACCTATGCAATGTTAGAGACGAGCGTTGCTAACAATATAAATGTAATGATTAGGGGCATACTTCCGTATTGACTGCTAAACCGGAAGTGAATACACACCTAAAGTGACCAGCACAAATCACATGGTATCCACCGCTAGTAGCGCTAGCATGATAACCAAGGACGCACTTCCCAGAAGAGAAGGTGAACCGGAAGTTGTCATAAGTCCCAAAAGTACCGCCTCACAATCTCAGTGGTCTATGAGTGCTATCTACCTCCACCAATGACCGCCCAGGTTATATGTAAAAAGCATTCAACATCTCGCCCGACAAGAAGGCCCCACGTGATAAAGTAATTTATATTTGCACTTTACTCTTGTTCTCCTGTGTTTCTCTATTACCAAGAGTAGTGCTGGCACCTCCCCTACCTCACTTCGGTAGGCTTGGTGTCCATTTTCTATGGCTCGTATTTTGAGATATGTGTTGGTAATATGTGTTTCTGTGCTTCTCACAGATTACTCTCATTTGAGCATGGATTTCCGCGCTCGAGATCGGGCATGGTCGGTACATTTTGACAGTGTTTTGAATGACCACAACAAGAATACTACTAGTGATGTCAGTTCTTCTAATTGTGATACTTTGATTTTTAAATACAAGGAATTGTTAGGAGATTGAGAATCTGTTGGAACCGTGCTTTACTCTCCAAATACCTCGACAGAGACATGGTCCCCTGCGGATTGCGGGTCCAGATATTCCCATCCTTTCCGGTGGAGGACTCCTCCTTCCGTGAGAGGTGGGAGTGTCTGGCCCAAACGTGTTCCCTGGGATTCCTGTCTCTGCTGAGGGATCACAACACAGCATCCCACTCCATTATGGAGGCTGAATTGGAGGAACTCGAAAAAACCATTAAAAACAAGTGCACAGCTGATGTTGTTACTAGAATGGAAGCAGAGATTGAAAAAAAACCTGTCTAAATTGGAGAAAGACATCTGTGGTCAAAAATTAAAAAAATGTAATAGAGATCTAGGTGACTACACCAATTCCTCAGCATACAGATGGCAAACCAGATCCAGAACGGGTCCTCGTGGGAGGACCTTTTCCCGCGGACATTATGTCTCCATGTCATCACTTACTTCGTTCGGAGACTCCTCTGAGGCCTCGGGTGGTGGTAATGAGGCTGAATCAAGTGTCGGTGCTCGGGTGAAATCTGCCCGGAACAAGCAATTGGCCACCAAGCAAGGAGGAAAAAATAGGCTTCAGGTGATCAATCTCTCTACACATACACTTTCCAATGATCAGTTGGAGGTACTGTCAAGAGGTCTAACATTTTCCCCCACCAACAACTTCGATTTCTTCACAGCCTTAAAAGACACGTAAGCATTCTGAAGAGGCTCCACCATAGACAGGACACCAGGGGACTGGATAGTCCTGCAGAGAGGGAAACTCTACAGGTGTTGGAGGATCTGCTTGAAGAACAGGCCGATGTCACAGCAGGTGTGTTTCCCAGGTCACTACTGCCCAGATCTTCGAAGTTTCCCCCCTTGTCTCTCTGCCCTGCTATCGAGGTTTTCACTCGTCTTGTGTCTGATGATTTCTCAGCGCGAAGACGGAGTGACAACCTCACTCATAAGCAGAGACTAGCACTGATTGAGCTAAATAACATCCAGGACATTGTAATAAAACCGGCAGACAAGGGGGGCAAGATTGTGATCTGGGCAGTGGAAAATTATGAGAAGGAGGCTTTTAGGCAGTTGCGTGACAGGAACACGTACTCTAAACTGTCCTTTAATACTGTGCAGTCTTTTTCGCTTGGTCTGTCTAAGATCCTGGAGGTGGCATCTGAGGTCGGTGTGATTACTAACAAAATGGTAGAAGAGCTCTCCACCAAATATCCCAAGGTACCTACCTTTTACTTACTACCAAAGATCCATAAAGATGCCCTCTGCCCCCCGGGGCGCCCCATCGTGTCCAGCGTAGGAGGCCTGTGTGACCCAATCTGTAAATTTATTGACTACCACCTTAAACCTTTAGTGGAAACCTTGCCCTCCTATGTCCGTGGCACGACTGATGTGCTCCAGCGGATAGACGGCATCTTTATGGATCATGATATGCTGATTGTTACAGCAGATGTGGAGAGCCTATATACCTGTATTTCTCATCTTGATGGGTTGGAGGCTACCCACCTTTTTCTCGAGATGGGTAGTCAGGATGGCGAACTGAACAAATTTATCCTTGAGCTGCTCCAGTTTGCCCACATAATTTTTTTTATTTTCAAGGATCAATTTTATCTGCAGCAGCGTGGCACTGCCATGGGGGCGGCCTGTGCCCCCTCTTATGCCAACCTCTTCCTCGGTATGTGGGAGAGGTTGGTTTTTGGCGAGGGTGGCGCTGGACTTAGCTCCCATGTGCAGTGCTGGCTCAGATATATTGACGACGTTCTTTTCTTTTGGCAGGGCACAGTGGAGCAGCTTGATGAATTTATGGGGCATATTAACACCAATAATTTGAATATTAAATTAACTTTTAAGCATAGCAGCAGGTGCATTGACTTCCTAGATATTAACATCGAGGTGGACCTTATGTCGACTATACAGACCAGTGTTCATCGGAAATCCACCTCAGTCAATGCCCTACTGCATGCTTCATCTGCCCACTCACCATTCACAATACGCGCCATCCCGACTGGCCAATTCTTGAGGGCAAGGCGGATTTGTTCCTTCAACGATTCCTTTGAACTACAGTCGGCCGACCTCAGATGCCGCTTCAGGAATTGAGGCTACAGCAACTGCTGTATCCAGAAGGGGTATTTGCGTGCCAAGCAGACTTCACGTCAACAACTGCTTCATTATACTCCTAAATCCCAAAAATCTGACCCACCTGTTCGTTTTTTAGGCACTTACAATGGCCACTGGCAGACCATGCGAGAAATTCTGATTAGACATTGGCCTGTTCTTCGATCGGATCCCATCCTGGCAGATATCCTTCCCTCTGGTCCTCTCATGACGGCCCATCGCTCCAAAAACCTTCGAGACATTCTGGTAAGGAGCCATTACGTAACACCAATTTCTAATCCTTTCAGCACCCGTGGCCCCTTGGTAGGCTGCTTCCCCTGTGGCCGATGCCTGGCTTGCCAGAACATCATCCGTGCCACCTCATTTGCGTCATCTGATGGCACTAGGATGTTCAATATTCGATGTCATATTGCGTGTGCCACCACACACGTAATTTATTATGCCACGTGCCCGTGCTCCTTCGTGTACATCGGCCTCACCTCGCGAGAGTTGCGGGAGTGCACGAGGGAGCATGTACGTGACATAAGTGCTGCTAGGGACGCCATTGATTTTACAACGCTCAAGATGCTCCCCAGGCACTTTTGTAAGTTTCATGGCAGTAATCCGTCTGGCCTAAAGATACGGGGGATTGACATCGTTCGCGACGGGTCTCGTGGTGGAGATTTGAAAAAATGATTGGCCCAGGTCGAGGCCCGATGGATTTCTACCTTGGATACCTTGGCCCCCAAAGGGAAAATATCAGTTTTGTGTCCTTCTTGTAATGTATGCACTGGTTATCTCTTTCCCCCTTTTTATATCTCCCCTTGGCATTCCCTATTTTAATTTTCTGTGTTCTTAATTCCACTTTGTTTTCTTGCATCTCTTGTCTTTAGCACTACTGTGAGCGATTGTTTGGCTCATTTAGTGGTGATCTCAGACCTGTTGTTCTGCCCTTAGCTCCCTATTTTTTATACTATCTTTTTAGACCAGTTCCTTTGTTGATGTGGCTTTCATGATCATCCGATTCCTGTGGCTTATCGTGTGGATTGGACCTTTGATATACGTGCAATACCCCTTAAAGATTTGAAGAAGTGTTTGCCTGCTTTCTTAGTGGCTCCTTAATTATATTTATGTTTGTATTTCATATCTGTTTTTCGGACTTTTGAACTTGGCACTGATTGCCAGGATGGTGAGCATTAGTCTCACTCTTTTGTATTCTAAGCACTTCTTCCACGATGATCTAATTCCTATTTTCCACATTTTTGAGCGATGCTACTTGTGCCCTTCTATCCCCCCCCCTTTCCATTGGGCTGATATCCCTGAGGTTCTCTGGCCATCCATCCCTCCCGATGCCCGTCCTGTTACATCCTTTTGTCCCCTCCTCCTATGTCGATTGTGCCGGTCCATGTGCGCGCTCACTCTGTTTCTGGGGTTACGCGTCCGTCGGATCAGGTGGGCGTGACCTGGTAAGGTCCAACATGAGATGGGGGGTATCTATTACTTTTTTCATTTCTCGTCAAACCTGATTAAGAATGGTGGGGCGTGGCTACGGGGTTAACGCATCCCCTGAATCACGTGGGGCCTTCTTGTCGGGCGAGATGTTGAATGCTTTTTACATCTAACCTGGGCGGTCATTGGTGGAGGTAGATAGCACTCATAGAACCGCACCACTGAGATTGGGAGGTGGTACTTCTGGGACTTATGACAACTTCTGGTTCACCTTCTCTTCTGGGAAGTGCGTCCTTGGTTACCATGCTAGCGCTACTAGAGGTGGATACCATGTGATTTGTGCGGGTCACTTTAGGTCCCCGCGGCCAAATACTGAATACTGTGTATTCACTTCCGGTTTAGCGGTCAATACGGAAGTATGCCCCTAATCATTACATTTATGTTGTTAGCAACGCTCATCTCTAACACTGCATAGGTCACTTCCGGTTTCGATTTTCTCTGGCCACGCACCTGTTGTACTGATTTTGGAGGGTTATTTACGGAGAATGCAGGCTCTGGGTCCACTACTTAGGCTCCCCACCTTGAGAAAGCTATATACCCCTCGCAAAATGCTCGTCGGATGGAGATCCTGGGCGTCTTTTAGGGACCTTTCCTCATCTGGGACTGCGCTTTTGGCTGCTGGCACTTTTGTAATACACTGCTGTATTGATATTGCACATAAGCACTTTAGGTAAGAGAGTATTTTTACTACGTATTTTTTATATGTACTATCCTCTTGTATTACCCTTACAAGATCAGTATTTTTTCTCCCCTATGGTGTCTTACTTATTATCACCATGATTTCCTACCAATACATGGTGGGGAATCAAGGTTTGATTTTTGTGCTGTACCCTCAACCACAGTCCCTGCCATAACCACCCGCATTGTTCACACTTTGTCCTCAATTTTCACCTGTTAGCCTTCATGTATATAGACTTATTATAGTCAGTACTTTTTGACATACATTTGTGGGCTATTATCAATATTATCAGGATCTGTGTGAAACTGTCCCTAAGATTCTGGCAGTGTACCATTTTACTTTTCACCTTGTGTGTGTTCTAATAAAGTAATTTATATTTGCACTTTACTCTTGTTCACCTGCGTTTCTCTGGTAAGCTTAGTCTGACAAATTTAACAAATGGCAACCGTTTGATCTGAAGTACTCTTGGAAAAAAACTCCCACACAATTGCACCACGGACCCTTGAACTCTGAGATGGCTGAGGTGGTGCATGGACCCTTGGACTCTGAGGTGCCACAGGTGGTAGTGTCATGTGTACCTTTGATTGACTTCTGGCAGTGGTCGAAACCCTATGTCTTACAGCCTTATTGCGGACTATGGGCACATGCTCCTCTGCACTGCTGCTCTCGCAATCCATGCCATCCGTCCATGTTGGATCAGTAACCTCATCGACCATGTCATCTTCAAATTCCTGAAGGTCAATATCTTCGGGAATGGAGGTTTCAGGCTTACCTGATGGCCACTGTGTTGCATCATCCTCCAACACGTCCTCCTTATTGCCCAGCCTGTCACGGCCAACAACATGGCTTTCTTCTGGCCTTGAGTGCTCAAAGATCTGTGCATCACTGCACACCACGGCCTCATCTGCGTTGGTGGTGTTGCGCGGTGAGAGACAAGAAAGGTCAAAGGGTCCCGTATACAGTTCCTCAGAGTAAAAGTCTGTCTGTGTGGACCCTTGGGATTTGCTACCCGACAAGTAACTGGATGCATTTTCTGCTAGCCAACTCATTACCTGTTCACACTGTTCAGGGCGCAAGAGTGCTTTCCCACGTGGAGAAGAAAATTGGGATAGGAAGGCAGAGGTAGATAAAGCAGGAACCTTTTTCTTTGGCTAGATCACACTGCTTGGGCGACCACCACTGTCACTACCACCTCGTCCACGGCCCTTACCCCCTCTTTTTCCCATATTTTTGGTTTGATTATTCAAAGTGAATACTGTAACGTGACCTTTTCTACAGGCAGTGGAACAACACTTATGCCGGGTGGTTAATCTTGCATCAATAGTTTCTCACGATAGCTGTTTCTGTGAGTCTAGAAACCAAAAGGTACCTTTATTGGACAAACTACCACTTGGAGGAGTCGAAAAGATGTTGTGAATGTCTTTCAGCCCCGGAGTCATTATGTATGGTGATTTTGTTGACTAGGACCATGTTGTTGCAGCACTGGTCTAGCCACGTCTATTTCGTGGCTTTCTGATATAAGGAGTCATTATTTATGGTGATTTTGTTGAATAGGACCATGTTGTTGCAGCACTGGTCTAGCCACGTTTATTTCGTGGCGTTCTCATATAGGAGTCATTATGTATGGTGATTTTGTTGAATAGGACCATGTTGTTGCAGCACTGGTCTAGCCACGTCTATTTCGTGGCATTCTGATATTCCTATATAAATTATTCTTCCTTTCCCTTAGCCTTTATGGTAATATCTGGATGCATCTGCCCTATGAGCTAACTCACTTATCTGTGTGATGCTTTAGAATTGGTAAAGCTCCCAATATAATCTTTTACACCAGGACCCTTTAATTATGGTGTTCTGCCAGGGAGGTGTCTCTGGCCCCCTTATTGAGCTGGAGTCATTATGTATGGTGATTTTGTTGAATAGGACCATGTTGTTGCAGCACTGGTCTAGCCACGTCTATTTCGTGGCGTTCTGATATAAGGAGTCATTATGTATGGTGATTTTGTTGAATAGGACCATGTTGTTGCAGCACTGGTCTAGCCACGTCTATTTCGTGGCGTTCTGATATAGGAGTCATTATGTATGGTGATTTTGTTGAATAGGACCATGTTGTTGCAGCACTGGTCTAGCCACGTCTATTTCGTGGTGTTTTGATATTCCTATATAAATTATTCTTCCTTTCTCTTAGCCTATATGGTAATATCTGGATATATCTGCCCTATGAGCTAAGTCACTTATCTGTGTGATGCTTTATAATTGGTAAGGCTCCCAATATAATCTTTTACACCAGGCCCATTTATATATGGTGTTCTGTCAGGGAGGTGTCTCTGGCCCCCTTATTGAGCTGGAGTCATTATGTATGGTGATTTTGTTGAATAGGACCATGTTGTGGCAGCACTGGTCTAGCCACGTCTATTTCATG
Organism: Anomaloglossus baeobatrachus; assembly: GCF_048569485.1. Lineage (NCBI taxonomy): Eukaryota > Metazoa > Chordata > Amphibia > Anura > Aromobatidae > Anomaloglossus > Anomaloglossus baeobatrachus. The sequence goes on along the minus strand of NC_134353.1, from coordinate 832,122,158 downwards.
GCATTCTGATATTGGCCGTGCATGTATCTGCTCACATAATGTTATTAGGTTTCCCAATTAGTCACACCTATTAGGTGACATTTGGTCGCGTCAGTGACACTCCCCCCTGCTATTTGCTCGTGTTACCAGCGTCCCGTTTTTCAATAGTCGCTGGGCATGCGCAGAAGACATTATATACATCTAGCGTTCATCGCTTAATGTCATGCGCAGTGGCGTTTTTCAGACACTGAAGCCCTTTCATGTCACGTGACCGTGCCTGTTTCTAGCTACATTTGGCTTTAAGATCATACTATCTCCGTGTAGCTACACCCACTATGTTATGATTGGACGCGGATCGTAGCATTGACACTCACCTGGGCATCTGCGCTTTGATCCAGCGTCCTGTGTTTTCATTGGATACTGGGCATGCGCAGTGGGTGTCACAGACATCTAGCACTTGCGTTTGTAGGCATGCGCAGCTGCAATTGCAGACACTGAAGTCCTCTCATTTGATTGGCTCACGTGACCGCCCCTTCTCCCGGTGCCATGCTTTAAATATCTCATTCATTCACATGAACGCTGCTTACAGCCATGGATTGTCATTGAACAGGACCCGCTGCCGTCTCCCCTTAGCCTCCTGATGAACCTCAGAAGGGAGAGGAGAAACACGTTGAGGCCTGGCAGGCCTGGATTCCTGCTTTTTCAGGGAAGTGATTTATCTTTACCCCCTATTTATCCTGAATGTGATTGGGACATTTATTTATATACCTATTTTGCAGTATTTTGTAGTGGTAGGTTATCCCAATTGTTTCTAGAGCCTGGAGTGGTATGGGGAGTTTATCTGAGCTCCGTGAGATACGACTCTAGGTTTATTGTAATATCATATTTGGGTATACCACTCTTAACAATTTTTATGGTTGTAAAAATATTTATGGATTAGGAGTGGAAATCAGTATAGGGAATATAACTGCCTTTTTATCTTTTTTGTGCAGTGTTATAAATAGGATTTCCTACCTCATCCCTATATTAGGGTCAGGGAGAGGGAAAGCCGACGTGGAACGGGGGCGCCCGGTAACTTATGGTGTCATACCCTCCGTTGGCAGGTAGGGATACATCCCTTCATCTAGGGCTATGATAGCACCACTCCCTTCCCTCTATGTGTGTGTATATATATATATATATATATATATACATATATATATATATATATATATATATACATATATATATACATATATATATATATATATATATATATATGTATATATACACACATATACATTTTCCTTGCATGATTTCACAAGGTTAACCTGATCCATTTTGTATTTTTCTATTTTTGTAATAATCTAAATGTGTGTGTGTCAGTCTGTGGATATTTGGAATTTTAATGAATATTAATAAAAATTGGTTATTTTAATTAGGGTTTTGAGATCAAATGTTAGTCCTCTGAGTATTCTACCCACCTATAAGATTCTGTTAATTTTTGAATGTCTTTCAGCCCCAAAAGAAAACAGGGTTTGACAACACTTTTCTTTTGGTATTGGTTTTTGGCACTCAGACTGTGCTTTAGTAAGAGCAAGCCACTATGTAGGTGCTGTAAGATATGAAGCCCCCCAAAATATGCTAGGTGGCTGGTAGAAAGGTACTGGCCGTGAGGCACAATTACTGACCCTGGCAGCAACTATTAATAAAAATTGGGTAACATTAAGGCCCCCTTCACACGCATGTGTCTCCGTCTGGGTTTATGTGCACGCACGTGTTCAGCCATTGGACCGTGCCTCTGTGTGGAACAGACGTGAACCCGTGTGCTCCATACGGAGGCATGTCCGTTTTTCTCTGGCAGCACGGGTTTCACGCGGCCCGCACATGTACCACACGGATGTAGTGTGGATGCGGTCCCATGTGACACGCGCCGGAGAAACACACTTGTCATTGTAAAAATAAAAAAAACACATACTCACCTCCACTAGCCCTGCAGTCTCTGCTTCTGCTGCGGCTGTCACCTGCATCCAACCCCCAGTGAATTTGAAGAATGAATCTTCTTCACTGGGGGCCAGAAGCAGTGTCAGCGGGGCATGGCTTGTGCCGGACACTGTCTTTCAGCACCACAGAGAGCTCCGGAAAAATGAGGTAAGTCGGGACTATCCGTTCTCCGTGTATTATTACGTATAACACATGGAGAACACGCATATGCCACAAACACGGCACACAGGGAGCAAACGGTTCGGTTTTTTTCACGTGCATGTGAAGGGGGCCTAAGATTGTGAATTGAGATGGTGGCTGACAGGCACTACACTACACCTGAACCCCTTGTTTTTACAATTTTGGGACCTTTTTTTTGCAAGTTGTAATACCTATTGCTAGTATAACAGGGATGTAGCAGTGCTGAGATTGTTGATTATTAGTAGCAGATGTCAGGACAGCTTTAAATCTCTCCCTGCCTGTGAGTAAGCTGTCCCTAGCTGTCCCTATATCATACACTGCAGGAACAGACCGTATGCAGCTCTAATAAGAGGATTTTTTTTTGCAGTAGCAGTTCTATGATATACACAGCTGCTAGCACAGTAGACACTGTCCTCAGCCCTTAAAAGGACTATTTTAGATTCTGCAGCAGGAACACTCTAATAGAACAAACTGCACTGTCCCTATACCTGTTTCTATGATTTACACAGTAGCTAACAGCTAATGCTAAATATCATCAGCCCATATAAGGACTATTTTGGATTCTGCAGCAGGAACACTATCTCATAGAACAAACTGCACTGCCCCTATACCTGTTTCTATGCCTTACACAGTCGCTAAAAGGTAATGCTAAATAGCTTCAGCCCTTAGAAATACTAGTATTAGTTGGCTTGAAAACGCTGTACCGCACACAGTACAGTCTCTCTACACCAGCAGCTCAGGAATGAATGCGTGCACCCAAAATGGCGGCTGCCTTATATAGCCCCTATGACGCTGTGCAGCGTAGCCAATCACAGTAACACCACAACAAAGATGGCTGCGGCGTTACTGTGAGGGCAAGCAACCTCAGATGTGTTCATTGGCTGAAAAAAGGCGCCAGGAAGTCCAGAAACGAAAATGAAAGTACCGGAGCGAATACCATATTAGCCATCAGATAGCAAATAGCTCTGATACCCTATTAGCCATCGGATACCAAATAGTGGCGAATACATTTTCTCATCCCTAATCCTTAACAATTCAGTGCTGAACTGGGGAGCAATTCCAGCTGCAGTGTTGAAACGATTACTCATGGGGATTCTCCGCATTATTCTGTCCTCTCTTGCATTTGTATTTTGAGGGTGACCAGCCTTTTTGGGGTCTTGATAGAGTTTTTGATGTTGTAAAGACACAATATTCTCAAAATCGCAGACTTGGAATGACCAACTTCTTTTGCTATGGCTGATAGGGTCACACCTGTGGCCTTCATCTGGACAACCTGCTGCTAGAGGGTTTTAGTCACTTTGGATGGCACACCATTTTTGCAAAGTCAGTGGAAATTGCAAAATTTGGCTACCAGTTACATAGGGTTTGTCAGATATAATTAAGGAAATTAGCACCAGATGGCAGATTAACACCAATAACTTGCAGGTATCTAAAAGTGTTCTCTAATTTTAATCTGTATTCTTTTTCATTTATCTAGTTTACATTTTTACTATGTGCTTTACAGTAAATTAACTTTATCAAATAAGCTTAAAAATTGGCTACTTTACTCATTTTAGGATATTTTCACATAGGACTACGCAATACCTTAACATTTAGGACTAATGACATGACTAAACGTGACTTAAAAGGACAAATAAGAGACAGTTGTACTCTGGAATGCTAGAGCATTAAAACCACGAATGTAAGAATATAGATATGCAGTACTGCTTAAGGAAATCTAAGAAAAAATTGAGATGTTTAGCATACAAAATGTCCATTTTTATGTTTATCTGCCTAGTAGCCACGTCAAGGCATACCTCGTATACTAGGTACCTACTCTGAACTGAAGCCTCTCTCTGGATTTAAAAACCTTCTGTGTATGGGCAAGTAGGAACCTGCTATAGAGAATAAAATCACTTGTGGCTAGTGGGGAAGGGGTGCATGGTTAGAAGGCATGACCTCCATTAATTTAGTAAAAAAGACTGATGGCACTCCTAAAACTTTAATGTAAACAGGTGCATAACTGACCATGTCATAAATTGCCAAAAAAGAGACAGTTGAACTCTGAAATGCTAAAGCATGAAAACCATGAATGTAAGAATATAGATATTAATTAGTAATAAAGGAAATCTAGGAAAAAATTTAGATGCTTAGCACACAAAAACAGCCATTTTTATATCTGCCCAGTAGCCACGTCAAGGCATACCTCGTACACTTTATCAAGATTTAAAAACCTCCTATGTATGGGCAAGTAGGAACCTGGTGTAGAGAATAAAATCACCTGTGGCTAGTGGGGGATGGGTGCATGGTCAGAAGGCATGACCCCCATTAATCTAGACAAAAAGACTGATGGCATTCCCAAAACTGCAATGTGAACAGGTGCATAACTGAACGTGATATAAAATAACAAAAAAGAGACAGTTGCATTCTGAAATCTAAGAAAATAGATTTGAGATATTTAGCATACAAAAATGGCAATATTTATATCTGTCCAGTAGTTTTTGTATGTTAAATATCTCAAATTTTTCTTAGATTTCCTTTAGCAGTAATGCATATCTACAGTGGGTATGGAAACTATTCAGACCCTTTAACTTTTTCACTCTTTGTTTCATTGCAGCCATTTGGTAAATTCAAAAAAGTTATTTTTTTCTCATTAATGTACACTCTGCACCCCATGTTGACAGAAAAAAAACAGAAATGCAAAACGTTTATTAAACAAGAAAAACTAAAATATCACATGGTCATAAGTATTTAGCCCCTTTGCTCAGTATTGAGTAGAAGTGCCCTTTTGAGCTAGTACAGCCATGAGTCTTCTTGGGAATGATACAAGTTTTTCACACCTGGATTTGGGGATCCTCTGCCATTCTTCCTTGCAGATCCTCTCCAGTTCCGACAGGTTGGATGCTGAACGTTGGTGGACAGCCATTTTCAGGTCTCTCCAGAGATGCTTAATTGGGTTGAGGTCAGGGCCAGTCAAGAATAGTCACAGAGTTGTTCTGAAGCCACTCCTTTGTTATTTTAGCTGTGTGCTTAGGGTCATTGTCTTGTTGGAAGATGAACCTTGGCCAAGTCTGAGGTCCAGAGCACTCTGGAAGAGGTTTTTTTCCTGAATATCTCTGTACTTGGCAGCATTCATTTTTCCTTCAATTGCAACCAGTCATCCCATCCCTGCCCCTATAGCATAATGCTGCCACCACCATGTTTCACTGTTGGGATTGTATTGGGCAGGTGATGAGCAGTGCCTGGTTTTATCCACACATACCACTTAGAATTATCATCAAAAAGTTCTATGTTTGTCTCATTAGACCAGAGAATCTTATGTCTCATAGTCTGGGAGTCCTTCATGTGTTTTTTTGCAAACTGTATGCGGGCTTTCATATGTTTTGCACTGAGGAGAGGCTTCTGTCGGGCCACTCTGCCATAAAGGCCTGACTGGTGGGGGGCTGCAGTGATAGCTGACTGTGGAACTTTCTCTCATCTCCCTACTGCATCTCTGGAGCTCAGCCACAGTGATCTTGGGGTTCTTTACCTTTCTCACCAAGACTCTTCTCCCATGAATGCTCAGTTCTGTTAGTCTTAAAGTTCTTACATTTAAGGATTATGGAGGCCACTGTGCTCTTAGGAACCTTGAGTACTGCAGAAATTCTTTTTAACCTTGGCCATATCTGTGCCTTGCCACAATTCTGTCTCTGAGCTCCTTGGGCAATTCCTTTGACAGAAAAACCACAAAGAACTATATCAAAAAAACACCACAAAAAAAGAGCCAAGATAAATGATATGTGCACACACAGAATGTGGTGAGCCTTCCTCATAAAGATGGCTGCAGCCGAGGTGCAAGATGCTGATGTCACAGCCACTCAACCTCCACACTAGGGGGGAGGGGTGGCTGCTTAGCATAAGACATGCACACTAATAAGGCTTGCACTGGGAGCCCATCATATAATGAGTGAAATGCACAGTGTCTGAACTGTAACCTATAAATGACGCCAGAAACCCAGGTCAGGCGGGCAAAACAGCACTATATAGGTGCATCTCGCACGGATACACGAGACGCACAGTGTCTGAATTAAGGCCTATAAATGACGCACAACACCAGGTCCAGGCGGGTTAGTTAGCACTATGAGTACATAACACATGACAGGATCACCATTTAACCACCTGAATTCAAAAGGTCCACACACATCCTGCAAAAATGGATAAAATGTGCCATACCTCAAATAGTGAGATATTAGTTTATATTTTGGCCCAAAATATGTAAGCTCGCAATCCGTTCGTCAAGGATTCTCACACTTGCGAGTCCCTACACTGAATTAGTTAGAAAAACCACAAAGAACTATATCAAAAAAACACCACAAAAAAAGAGCCAAGATAAATGATATGTGCACACACAGAATGTGGTGAGCCTTCCTCATAAAGATGGCTGCAGCCGAGGTGCAAGATGCTGATGTCACAGCCACTCAACCTCCACACTAGGGGGGAGGGGCGGCTGCTTAGCATAAGACATGCACACTAATAAGGCTTGCACTGGGAGCCCATCATATAATGAGTGACTGTGCATTTCACTCATTATATGATGGGCTCCCAGTGCAAGCCTTATTAGTGTGCATGTCTTATGCTAAGCAGCCACCCCTCCCCCCTAGTGTGGAGGTTGAGTGGCTGTGACATCAGCATCTTGCACCTCGGCTGCAGCCATCTTTATGAGGAAGGCTCACCACATTCTGTGTGTGCACATATCATTTATCTTGGCTCTTTTTTTGTGGTGCAATTCCTTTGACCTCATGATTCTTGTATGGTCGGACATGCACTGTGAGCTTTGAGGTCTTATATAGAGAGGTGTGTGCCTTTACAAATCAAGTCCTATCAGTTTAATTAAACACAGCTGGACTCCAATGAAGGAGTAGAACCATCTCAAGGAGGATCACAAGAAAATGGACAACATGTGACTTAAATATGAGTGTCTAAGGAAAGGGTCTGAATAGTTATGACCATGTGTTATTTCAGTTTTTCTTTAATAAAATTGCGAAAATATCGACATTTCTGTTTTTTTCTGACAAGATGGGGTGCAGAGTATACATTAATGAGAAAAAACATGAACTTTTTTGAATTTACCCAATGTCTGCAATGAAACAAAGTGAAAAATTTAAAGGGGTCTGAATACTTTCCTTACCCACTGCATATTCCTACATTCATGGTTTTCATGCTTTAGCATTTCAGAGTGCAACTGTCTGTTTTTTTCTTCAAATATAAAAAACTTCTTTATTTCATAGCTTCATAAAATTTCCATATTTCGACAGGTTTGGGGAAAAAAACATATACAGGGGGAGAAGTAGTAATCCCACAGCACTTTTATATTTGAAGATAAGAACTTGTCTTGCATCTTTTCGCTGGATTTTGCATATTTTTTCATATAGCTGGATTGTGTGGCTGGCTCCTACCCTCTTTCCTTGCAGACTGCAATCTACAATTTAGATGATTCCACAGGCATTGAAGAATATAGGTAAGCTGGCAAAAAAATACTTTTTTGTGTTTGTCTGTTTTTTTGTCAGTTTATGGCATGTTCAATTATGCACCTGTTCACATTGCAGTTTTGGGGGTGCCGTCAGTCTTCTTGTCTAGATAAATGGGTGTCATACCTTCTAAACATGCACCCCTCCCCGACTAGCCACAGGTGATTTTATTCTCTATAGCAAGTTCCTACTTGCCCATACACATATACAGATATATATATACAGATATATACAGTGCCTACAAGTAGTATTCAACCCCCTGCAGATTTAAAAGGTTTACACATTCGGAATTAACTTGGCATTGTGACATTTGGATTGTAGATCAGCCTGGAAGTGTGAAATGCACTGCAGCAAAAAAGAATGTGATTTCTTTTTTTATTTTTTTTTTTAAATTGTGAAAAGTTTATTCAGAGGGTCATTTATTATTCAATCCCTCAAACCACAAGAATTCTGTTTGGTTCCCCTAAAGTATTAAGAAGTATTTCAGGCACAAAGAACAATGCGCTTCACATGTTTGGATTAATTATCTCTTTTTCCAGCCTTTTCTGACTAATTAAGACCCTCCCCAAACTTGTGAACAGCACTCATACTTGGTCAACATGTGAAATACAAAGGAGCATTCCAAGGCCATCAGAGACAAGATCGTGGAGGGTCACATGGATGGCAAGGGGTACAAAACCCTTTTCAAGGAGTTGGGCCTACCTGTCTCCACTGTTGGGAGCATCATCCGGAAGTGGAAGGCTTATGGAACTACTGTTAGCCTTCCACGGCCTGGACAGCCTTTGAAAGTTTCCACCCGTGCTGAGGCCAGGCTTGTCCGAAGAGTCAAGGCTAACCCAAGGACAACAAGGAAGGAGCTCCGGGAAGATCTTATGGCAGTGGGGACATTGGTTTCAGTCAATACCATAAGTAACGTACTCCACCGCAATGGTCTCCGTTCCAGACGAGCCCGTAAGGTACCTTTACTTTCAAAGGGTCATGTCAAGGCTCGTCTACAGTTTGCTCATGATCACTTGGAGGACTCTGAGACAGACTGGTTCAAGGTTCTCTGGTCTGATGAGACCAAGATCGAGATCTTTGGTGCCAACCACACACGTGACATTTGGAGACTGGATGGCACTGCATACAACCCCAAGAATACCATCCCTACAGTCAAGCATGGTGGTGGCAGCATCATGCTGTGGGGCTGTTTCTCAGCCAAGGGGCCTGGCCATCTGGTCCGCATCCATGGGAAGATGGATAGCACGGCCTACCTGGAGATTTTGGCCAAGAACCTCCGCTCCTCCATCAAGGATCTTAAGATGGGTCGTCATTTCATCTTCCAACAAGACAACGACCCAAAGCACACAGCCAAGAAAACCAAGGCCTGGTTCAAGAGGGAAAAAAATCAAGGTGTTGCAGTGGCCTAGTCAGTCTCCTGACCTTAACCCAATTGAAAACTTGTGGAAGAAGCTCAAGATTAAAGTCCACATGAGACACCCAAAGAACCTAGATAACTGCGAATATCTGCATGGAGGAGTGGGCCAAGATAACTCCAGAGACCTGTGCCGGCCTGATCAGGTCTTATAAAAGATGATTATTAGCTGTAATTGCAAACAAGGGTTATTCCACAAAATATTAAACCTAGGGGTTGAATAATAATTGACCCACACTTTTATGTTGAAAATTTATTAAAATTTAACTGAGCAACATAACTTGTTGGTTTGTAAGATTTATGCATCTGTTAATAAATCCTGCTCTTGTTTGAAGTTTGCAGGTTCTAACTTATTTGCATCTTATCAAACCTGCTAAATCTACAGGGGGTTGAATACTACTTGTAGGCACTGTATATAGCTAAAAATGTTGGCACCAGTGAAATTATTCCAGATAATGAATTATTTCTCCCGGAATTTTTTTTTTTTTTTTGCAATAGCATGGTGTTACAGGGGAATCGGCAGATTAGGACCAGGGGGTATATATCCCAATCGCCAGTCGGGGCTTACCATGCTCCAGATGGTAATGGAGCTGCTGGCACCCTGTGGGTTAGGAGGAGACTATAGAGCTGGATGGCTCTGAGCTAACCCAGGGAACTGGTCACGTGTGTAGTGACACGTCAGACCGGACGACAACCCAGTTAGCGTGTCCGTGGAATTGGTGCAACCCCGACCACGTGTTCAGGGAACACGTCAGACTGGATAGGGACCAGGTAGCATTGACCGAGAAGACCGCTGCGACAGCGCCCTGTCGGCCACGTGTGTCAGACACGACAGGCCGAGTGGTCCTTCGATTAGCGTTTCTGGTCACTACTCGAATGGCCACATGTGTAGAAGACACATCAGGCCAAGGGATCACATCAGTAGCGTAGACTGGGAAGCGAAGGAGGATAATAGGTTCACACACCCAATCCTGATAACAGAGAGTAGTAGAGATGGGTTTCTAAGCCGCGCCAATGATCGACAGATCTTGGAAGTTTATGATTGATGTTACTTTATTTCATGCACAGGTCAACGTGTTTCAGGAGACTCAGCTCCCTTCTCAGGACAGTCTGACAAAGAACATCAAGTCTCAAACCCAATCACCCACCCACACATCCTGGAACACCCTGTTAACTCCACAGGGGTCCTGGGGTATGCTGTCCGTGTGCATAGGAGGCATAACCGGACAGGTGGCGCAACAGGTGCATTGTCCGTGTGCGTAGAGGGCACTTTCGGACAGGTGACGCAGCAGGTATGCTGTCCGTGTACGTAGGAGGCACAACTGAACAGGTGACACAGCAGCCGCAGCCCAGTTAATGCCACTGGACTGCTATAGTACAACAGGAATGGTAGCAAGGAAGCACGGCGCCTGACCCACCCTCATGTGCTGAGCCACGAATCTTGGCGTGACAGGCACCGTTCACCTAGCTCTACCTACCGCTTCCAACAAGGCTTATGCCACCATGCATTCTAACTGAATATGAGTGAAGACTGCGCACCTCCATGTTGTCTCCAGACCCTTTTATAACCTAGATCCGCCCCAAACCCAGAGTGGAACCACCAATAGCAGGTCCAATAGCAGAGTGCCATATCATCAGCGACGTCACCAGCGGCCTATCCGGAACTGCATGTCATTGATGACCTCATGGCAGCCACGCCCCAAATACTTCACCAGTCATCGTCTGACGACCAATGGTGTGGTGCCAGATCATAGGGACGGGCCTCTGCGAGCCAGTCCAGAGTGGCCATGTCATCAGGACACCTGACACCCTCTGCCCTATCAGGGCCTGCCACCTCACGGACATGCTCAGTGAGGTCCTTACCGGACCTAGCCTTTGCTGCACTAAGTGCCTGAGCATGCTCAGTAGCCTGAACAACAGACTCAGAAATCAGTAGGCACATCCCAGAACTTAGACACAGCACGAAGTCCAAGTACCTGTGCAAAGAGGCTGTTAGGATTCATTGTGGGAGCATGCTCAGTAGCCTGAACTGAGGACTTAAGCCAGCTTTACACCTTACAATTAGGTGTGTGATCTCGTATGCGATGTGACACGCCCAGGTCACATATGCGATTTAATGAGATCGCACGTAGGTCATTTATTTGTTGTCAAACGTGCGTTAGTAGTCTTTTTGTAATTGATCAATATTGTGTGCGATCTTTTAGATCATGTGTTTTCTGACTTATACATTGTGCACCCTTTTTTTTTAAATTAAATTACACCCATCAATTGACGCAATTACGTTATTTTTTTGTTTTATAAAATACACCAGAACTATGTGCGTTGCATTCAAGACTATTAAAGGCTTGCAATGCATGTTTAATCTGGCAACCCACTATAAAAATATCGCACGTGCATTAAAATTGCAATTTTTTTTTTTTCCCCCTTTAATTGTCATTCTTGTTTTTGTAACTTGCTAGGTAATGGCTTGATTTTAATAATGTTTATGAATCATGGCAGTGTTTCAAGGCATTGCAGGATGCCATTTAAAGAGAGATTAAACCGTAACGCAAGTGCGATTATTTAAATGTATGGGGATGGGCGTAAAAACTTGACGTTCAACAACACACCCGCACAGCTTCTCACGTATAAAAGTTGGATTTGCAAAACCGTATGATGGTTGTCACACGTTTCAATTGACTATGTTCATACAACAAAACGTCCAATGTATGAGGAATAAACGACGTGTATGCGATCACCGTTTTTGCGTTCAATCTTGATCGCACATAGGTGTCACACACAAATACGTCACGAACGATGCCGGATGTGCGTCACTTACAACTTGACCCCGACGACGGATTGAAAGATCTATTGAAGCATGTAAAGCAGGCTTTAGTCTCAGAAATGACACAATCAGGCTGAGCATGCTCACTAGGCAAAACACCAAGCTTAGACTCTGGCTGGGGTAAATCAGCGCGCATGCACACTAGCCGCCTCTCCACACTTAGATGTGGTAGAAGGAGCAGCCAACTGGACGACCTGAGGCACGACCAAGAACGGCAGCCGGCGCCTGGGTGCAACAGGAACCACAGCAGGCTGCTTGCGGCTATGGCGGCGCCGGTTCGTAACACATGGTTTGTTATACACATGTTTATTTCCTTTATGTGTATTGGAACTGCACAAAAAAAAAAAATAACTGCAATCAATTTCTTCCTGTAATCACACCACTCAATTGGAATTTTGGACCACTGTTATTTTGCAAACTGCTCCATGTTTCTTATAGTTAATGGATGCCTTTGTCCAACAACAATTTTAACATCTCTCCATAGGTGTTCAATGGGATTTAGAACCGGACTCATTGCTGGCTTGTAGAGATGAGCGGACCCATGGAAGTTCGGTTCAGTGGGTGCAGCCAGACTTTTGAAAAAGTTTGGTTTGGGACCCAGACTTGACCTGAACCCCAATGAAAGAGGTCAGGTCAGGGCAGGTCGAGGGGCAAGTGGGAGGAGTTTTTCCTTTTTTCTTTTTAGTGCACATTACTTTCGATCATACTGTTGTTACCCCCAGTGAGAGCCGATCAAACACTGCAAGCATCTCGCATTGGGCTGAGAACTGAGCATACCTGTGCACAGCAATGTTCGTATTAAAGGTTTGCATACGTAAAGCCCCCAATTTTCGAACTCAAGCATTATTTTCATTGTAAAGTCTGTGTTCAGTATGAACACTGAACTTTGGGTTCGCTCATCTCTACTGGCCAGTTCAGAACTCTCAAGCACTTTGTTTCCATCCATTTCTGGGTGCTTCTTGAAATATGTTTGGGGTCATTGTTCTGCTGAAAGACCCGTGACCTAGGATGCAAACCCAGCTTTCTGACACTGGGCAGTACATTGCAACCCAAAATCCTTTGGTAATCTTAAGATTTCATGATGCCTTATACACAGTCAAGACACCCAGTGCCAGAGGCAGCAAAACCATTCCAAAACAACTTTGAACCTCCACCATATTAGACTGTAGGTCCTGTGTTCTTTTCTTTGTAGGCCTCATTTCATTTTTGGTAAACAGTAGAATGTTGTACTGTACCAAAAAGCTCTATCTTGGTCTCATCTGTCCACAATGCAATTTCCTAGTAGGATTTTGGCTTGCTCACTTACATTATGGCAACCTGTAGTCTAGCTTTTTTATGTCTTTGTGTCAGCATAGGGGTCATTCTGCGTTTCCTTCCATAGCATTTCACTTCCTTCAAATTTCAATGGATAGTTCAGGCTGACAATGATGCAACCTGAACATGCAGAACAGTATGAATTTCTTTATAACTTGATTGGGGCTGTTATTCACCAACCAGACTATCCTGCCTTGCAACTAGAAATGAGTGAACCCGGGGTTCGGTAGTCAATCTTCTTAATTTGAAAGTGCCAACAATTTTGTCTGGACCATTTTTGAAGTTTTGTGTGAAATTATGTCCAATTTGCCTTTCATTTCTGTTTTTTTGGGCTGTTTCAATACACACAAACGAAATGTCCATGTGTATAACAGAACACGTGCAATTGCAATAATTTTCTGGGAGAGATACCTAATTTTCTGGAACATTTTCAAATGTAGCAAAACTTTTGGCCATGACTGTGTATATATATATATATATATATATATATATATATATATATATATATATATGTATATATATACAGCTGTAGAAAAAAAATTAAGAGACCACTGCAAAATTGTCAGTTTTTCAGATTTTTCTCTTTTTAGGTATATTTTTGAGTAAAATATAAAAATATAAATTGTTCTTTTATTCTATAAACTACTGATAAGTAGTGATCGGCGAACCCCAGGATATTCGTGTTCGGGAGCCTCGCCCGAACGTTTTGTAAAGTTTGAGTTCAGGTTCAAAGATAACACAAACTTGCGTCCGAACACCGAACTTGGACTTTACAGTTATGGGATGGGGCGGGGGCGGGTTGTAAAATAAAGAATATCATTATTAAATATTGTTAATAAACTCACAGGTCCCACGACGTGTCCTGCAGACTCTGTCTCCCACCGCTTCTGCTTGCGATCATCGCTTGTCCTCTCTGTAACCATCGCTGACGATAGGACCTTCTGTGATGTCATAGCCATGTGATCAGTCACGTGTGAATGTTGTATTACCTTGTTGGTTATAGACCAGTCACATGGCTATGAGGTCATGCCAAGACCTGTAGTATCAGTGCATCTCACCAGTACTTGGTGCTTGCCCAAGCATCTCAGTACTCGGCACACTCAGTGAGCGCCGTGTACCGGTGAGATGCTCAGGCACATGCTTGGCTCCCCCTCTTTGCATGTTGGCGCTCTTTACAGAGTCAGCCCACATGCAGGGATTGGATGCCACACACTGTAATGCCAAAGTCGGTTATGAATAGTGGCGCCGGGAATCAGGTGATCGGAGATCACCGTTGCTATAGGAAACCGCTAGTTAGGTTACTAAGGCAATGGTGGCAGCAGTGACAACACCACTTACCAACCCGCAGTCTCTCCTTGATTACACAGCATGGGGAGCAGCAGCATTTTTCCTTCCCGTTCTGTCTGATATACCAGAGCTATATCGGTTGAAGAAGATCGAAGACCTGGATCGTGGAGGGGTGAGAGGGAGTAATAAGGATGGAGTCCCTAAGTGTATCTGTATTTATTTTTAATAAAATATTTTTTCTCTGTGTGGTGTATTTTTTAACCTTTTATTGGAAATTCCTAATAGCCGGGTCAAACTTGGCCTGACATTAAGAATCTCAGACTTAATACCAGCTGGTAAAACAAAGCTGGTATTAACCCCTTATTACCCAGCGGGTCACCCACCACAAGGGCTGCTGGAGGAGTTGGATACAGCACCAGAAGATGGCGCTTCTATGAAAACGCCATTTTCTGGGGCGGCTGCGGGCTGCAATTTGCAGTGCGGGGGGGGCCCCAGAAAGCTTGGGCCACCCTGCGCTGCGGATTCCAATTCCCAACTGCCTAGTTGTACCTGGCTGGACACAAAAATTGGGCAAAGCCCATGTCGTTTTTTTTTATTATTTCATGAAATTCATGAAATAATTAAAAAAAGGGCTTCTCTATGTTTTTGGTTCCCAGTGAGGTACAAAAAGGCAGCTGGGGGTTGGGGGAGCCCTACCTGCCTGTTGTACCTGGCTAGCATACAAAAATATGGCAAAGCCCATGTTTTTTGTTTTTTTTTAGTTATTTGGCATAAACTTAAAAAAAGAGCTTTCCTGGATTTTCCATTGCCACTGAAGGTAACACCAAGCAAGGGGGGTTAGCAGCCAGTAGCTGCTTGGATTACCTGTCGCTAGCAATAGAAAATGCAGCGGGAACCCACACATTTTTTTTTAATTTTTAAATAACTAAAAAAAAAAAAAAATGGGCTTCCCTGTATTTTGATCGCCAGTCAGGTGAAGCCAGGCAGCTGGGGGCTGGGATTCTTGGCACTCCGCAGCCGTCCCTGGGAATGGTGCATTGTTTCTTAGCGCCATTTCCAGGTGCGTTACCTGACTCGTCCAGCGGTCCAGATTTGTATTCTCAGAAATACATTGTGTCACATCAAATTAGACATTGCCACCATGAATTTATAGGAAACAGGCCACGCCCCCCAGTAAGGCCAGTCATGTCCATGACATGACGCAGCCCGTACAGTCTAGGCTCAACACTCGCATCACAGCGCACAAGGACCTTTGATGACATCATACTCACATGACCAGTCTGTAGCCAGTGAGGTAATACAACATTCATGAATGACTGGTCACATGGGTATGACATCACAAAAGATCCTTTTAGCCAGAGATGCTACTGGGTGGAACAACAATGATCAGACGGACGCGAAAGCAAAGGCGCTGGGAGACAGAGTCTGCAGAACGCGTCATGGGACCTGTAAGTATGATCATAATGTTTTTTAATAACGTGCTTTTTTTTTACAGCCCCTGGACCCGAACTGTACCCGAACTGTAACACGAGCTTCCTAGGAAAGCTCGTGTTCAGGGTCGTGTGCACGAACACCATGTGTTCGGTACAGATCCCAAACTTTACAGTTCGGGTTCGCCCATCCCTACTGATAAGATGTCTCCGAATTTCCAAGCAATAAATTTTGTATTTATTTTCTGAAAATGAGAAATTATCAAAATGCAAATTAAACTTTGTTAAGGATGTATGAATCAAGCCGAATACAAGGTTATCCTGGAAAAACAGTTGCTTCCTTCTGCTCAGACAATGGTCCCCAACTCTGAGGACTGGTTTTTACAGCAGGACAATGCACCATGCCACACATCTAGATCAATATGTGTGGATGAAGGACCACCACATCAAAACCCTGTCATTGCCAGCCCAATCTCCAGACCTGAGCCCCATTGAAAACCTCTGGAATGTAATCAAGAGTAAGATGGATAGTCATAAGCTATCAAACAAAAAAGAACTGCTTACATTTTTGCGCCAGGATTGGCATAAGGTCACCCAAAAGCATTGTGAAAGACGTGTGTAAAGCCAAGATGTATGAAAGCTGTGATTAAAAATCATGATTATTCTACAAAATATTGGTTTCTGAACTGTTCCTGAGATAAAACATTAGTATTTTTGTTTCTAAGTGATCATGAACTTGTTTTCTTTGCATTATTTGAGGTCTGAAAGCAATGCATTTTTTGTTATTTTGACCATTTCTCATTTTCAGAAAATAAATAAAAAATGTATCGTTTGGAAATTCGGAGGCATGTTGTCAGTAGTTTATAGAATAAAAGAACAATGTACATTTTACTCAAAAATATACCTATAAAAGAGAAAAATCTGAAAAACTGATAATTTTGTAGTGGTCTCTTAATTTTTGCCAAAGCTGTGTATATACAGTTAGGTCCAGAAATATTTGGACAGTGACACAATTTTCGCGAGTTGGGCTCTGCATGCCACCACATTGGATTTGAAATTAAACCTCTACAACAGAATTCAAGTGCAGATTGTAACGTTTAATTTGAAGGTTTGAACAAAAATATCTGATAGAAATTGTAGGAATTGTACACATTTCTTTACAAACACTCCACATTTTAGGAGGTCAAAAGTAATTGGACAAATAAACCAAACCCAAACAAAATATTTTTATTTTCAATATTTTGTTGCGAATCCTTTGGAGGCAATCACTGCCTTAAGTCTGGAACCCATGGACATCACCAAACGCTGGGTTTCCTCCTTCTTAATGCTTTGCCAGGCCTTTACAGCCGCAGCCTTCAGGTCTTGCTTGTTTGTGGGTCTTTCCGTCTTAAGTCTGGATTTGAGCAAGTGAAATGCATGCTCAATTGGGTTAAGATCTGGTGATTGACTTGGCCATTGCAGAATGTTCCACTTTTTTGCACTCATGAACTCCTGGGTAGCTTTGGCTGTATGCTTGGGGTCATTGTCCATCTGTACTATGAAGTGCCGTCCGATCAACTTTGCGGCATTTGGCTGAATCTGGGCTGAAAGTATATCCCTGTACACTTCAGAATTCATCCGGCTACTCTTGACTGCTGTTATGTCATCAATAAACACAAGTGACCCGGTGCCATTGAAAGCCATGCATGCCCATGCCATCACGTTGCCTCCACCATGTTTTACAGAGGATGTGGTGTGCCTTGGATCATGTGCCATTCCCTTTCTTCTCCAAACTTTTTTCTTCCCATCATTCTGGTACAGGTTGATCTTTGTCTCATCTGTTCATAGAATACTTTTCCAGAACTGAGCTGGCTTCATGAGGTGTTTTTCAGCAAATTTAACTCTGGCCTGTCTATTTTTGGAATTTATGAATGGTTTGCATCTAGATGTGAACCCTTTGTATTTACTTTCATGGAGTCTTCTCTTTACTGTTGACTTAGAGACAGATACACCTACTTCACTGAGAGTGTTCTGGACTTCAGTTGATGTTGTGAATGGGTTCTTCTTCACCAAAGAAAGTATGCGGCGATCATCCACCACTGTTGTCATCCGTGGACGCCCAGGCCTTTTTGAGTTCCCAAGCTCACCAGTCAATTCCTTTTTTCTCAGAATGTACCCGACTGTTGATTTTGCTACTCCAAGCATGTCTGCTATCTCTCTGATGGATTTTTTCTTTTTTTTTCAGCCTCAGGATGTTCTGCTTCATCTCAATTGAGAGTTCCTTAGACCACATGTTGTCTGGTCACAGCAACAGCTTCCAAATGCAAAACCACACACCTGTAATCAACCCCAGCCCTTTTAACTACTTCAATGATTACAGGTTAACGAGGGAGACTCCTTCAGAGTTAATTGCAGCCCTTAGAGTCCCTTGTCCAATTACTTTTGGTCCCTTGAAAAAGAGGAGGCTATGCATTACAGAGCTATGATTCCTAAACCCTTTCTCCGATTTGGATGTGAAAACTCTCATATTGCAGCTGGGAGTGTGCACTTTCAGCCCATATTATATATATAATTGTATTTCTGAACATGTTTTTGTAAACAGCTAAAATAACAAAACTTGTGTCACTGTCCAAATATTTCTGGACCTAACTGTATATACAGTACAGACCAAACATTTGGACACACTTTCTCATTCAAAGAGTTTTCTTTATTTTCATGATTCTGAAAATTGTAGATTCACATTGAAGGCATCAAAACTATGAATTAACACATGTGGAGTGAAATACTTAACAAAAAAGTGTGAAATAACTGAAACTATGTCTTATATTGTAGGTTCTTCAAAGTAGCCACCTTTTGCTTTGATTACTGCTTTGCACACTCTTGGCATTCTCTTGATGAGCTTCAAGAGGCAGTCACCGGAAATGGTCTTCCAACAGTCTTGAAGGAGTTCCTAGACATGCTTAGCACTTGTTGGCCCTTTTGCCTTCACTCTGCGGTCCAGCTCACCCCAAACCATCTCGATTGGGTTCAGGTCTGGTGACTGTGGAGGCCAGGTCATCTGGCGTAGCACCCCATCACTCTCCTTCTTAGTCAAATAGCCCTTACACAGCCTGGAGGTGTGTTCGGGGTCATTGTCCTGTTGAAAAATAAATGATGGTCCAACTAAACGCAAACCGGATGGAGTAGCATGCCGCTGCAAGATGCTGTGGTAGCCATGCTGGTTCAGTATGCCTTCAATTTTTAATAAATCTCCAACAGTGTCACCAGCAAAGCACCCCCACACCATCACACCTCCTCCTCCATGATTTATGGTGGGAACCAGGCATGTAGAGTCCATCCGTTCACCTTTTCTGCGTCGCACAAAGACACGGTGGTTGGATCCAAAGATCTCAAGTTTGGACTCCTCAGATCAAAACACATATTTCCACTGGTCTAATGTCCATTCCTTGTGTTCTTTAGCCCAAACAAGTCTCTTCTGGTTGTTGCCTGTCCTTAGCAATGGTTTCCTAGCAACTATTTTACCATGAAGACCTTCTGCACAAAGTCTCCTCTTAACAGTTGTTCTAGAGATGTGTCTGCTGCTAGAATTCTGTGTGGCATTGACCTGGTGTCTAATCTGAGCTGCTGTTAACCTGCGATTTCTGAGGCTGGTGACTCGGATAAACTTATCCTCCGCAGCAGAGGTGCCTCTTGGTCTTCCTTTCCTGGGTCGATCCTCGTGAGCTAGTTTCTTTGTAGCGTTTGATGGTTTTTGGCACTGCACTTGGGGACACTTTCAAAGTTTTCCCATTTTGTCGGACTGACTGACCTTCATTTCTTAAGGTAATGATGGCCACTCGTTTTTCTTTACTTAGCTGCTTTTTTTTCTTGCCATAATACAAAGTCTAACAGTCTATTCAGTAGGACTATCAGCTGTGTATCCACCAGACTTCTGCACAACACAACTGATGGTCCCAACCCCATTTAAAAGGCAAGAAATCCCACTTATTAAACCTGACAAGGCACACCTGTGAAGTGAAAACCATTTCCGGTGACTAGCTCTTGAAGCTCATTAAGAAAATGCCAAGAGTTTGCAAAGCAGTAATCAAAGCAAAAGATGACTACTTTGAAGAACCTAGAATATATGACACATTTTCAGTTGTTTCACAATTTTTTGTTAAGTATTTCATTCCAGATGTGTTAATTCATAGTTTTGATGCCTTCACTGTGACTATATATATATACAGGACTATTGGGACATACTTCTTTATCATGTATGTAATACTGGAAACCATATCCCTTTATGCTACTCTACATAATAATATACAGAGCAGTATCTACACTCTACTAGTTTAGGTACATAGCCAAGTGTTTTGCTTTCTGCTATTTCCAGTTCTGAAACTACCAGGTTAGAATTCGTAATGTGCATTGCAGTAATAGCACTTGAGCTATGCTGTGTGACTTTACACACCATTTGCTTATATGATGGTAATGACCATGAGCTCATGTTCTTACTCTCCTATTCTTCTCTCAGTTGTTTGTTCTGTCAATAATGAGCTATAATTGAGATGGATGTCCAAAATACACTATGAAGAAGCAGGCATAGTGCAGCACCTAAACAGCTCTATAATGGTAAATGCCTTTATTTATGTATATTTTTATCTATTCTACTATTAAAACATGAGCAAAAATCTAATCAGTATGGACAAAATAAAAAATGAAAACAACCTTCAAGCCTGGCAATGGACAGTTTTTGCTGCAGTATGCAGTAGTTGACTACATAACATACAGTGAAAAAAGATTATAAATATGCTGGGATCTACATTATTTTCATAGACCTTTAGCAATAATATACAGATTGTATTATGAGAGCTAAGTAAAGACTGTGTAATCACTCCCAGGATAACAAAATACCTCTTGCTTCTGAATGCAGCAGATTTTCTATTGCAACTAGTGATGAGAAAACCCGAACTGTAAAGTTTGATGTCCGTATTGGACACCTTGTGCCCCGTGCTGAACCCTGAACACAGACTTTTCACTGTATGTCCAGTTCTTGTTCAGATTTGTCACCCGCATAAAGTTTGTTGAAAGGCTGCAGAGCAGCCAAGGATTTTTAGGGGCCTTTTGAAATAGGTTTTCTGGGGGTAATCTTTAAATTTTAAACTACAATACACCTGCAACGGATGACAGCTTCTTGTTGTTTCTGGGCAGCGTGGCTATTGTGAGCAAATCCTTGCTGCAGTGACTGCCAAGTGACCACCAAGTTCCGCTGACTGTGACCAGTGTTGATTACTGGGTGGCCACCCTGCTGGATGCCCGCTACTACGGCAAGGGGCCATGGTTACTTCCTTCACTGAAGCATGACCGAATTCCCACTTCATCACAGTCACAGTACCAGTAAACCAGTAAAATGGAAACAGTGTTATGCCATTAAACAAAGCAGTCGTATTCAAACATAGCTGCCTGCTTTAAACAATTATTTTTTCAAAATAAATGCTTTGGAGTCCTGGGATAGACACTGAGCAGCATGGGTGATTGGCTTCAAGTCTAAACAGCTGGGACTGGCAGTAGCAAGTCTAATGCGGGCGTCACACGATGCCATCTATCGTGCGATCGCACAAGCGATCGTATCCGCGCCTGTCGTTTGTGCGTCATGGGCAAATCACTGCCCATGTCGCACAAAGTCGTTAAACCCCCATCACACGTACTTACCTGCTGAGCGATGTCGCTGTGGGCAGCGAACATCCACTTCCTGAAGGGGGTGGGACGTTCGGGGTAACAGCTACGTCATACAGCCACCGGCCAACAGAAGCGGATGGGCGGAGATGAGAGGGACGTAAATATCCCGCCCACCTTCTTCCTTCAGCATTGCCAGCGGCCTCAGGTAAGCTGCAGTTCATCGTTCCCGGGGTGTCACACAGAGCAATGTGTGATGATACGATACGATACGATACGGTAAGGTATGATGAACAACTGGCGCAAAGAAAAATAAATGATTTTTTAAAAATAAATGACGTGTAAGCGATACACGATTTGTAACCGATTTGCGATCGTTCTGATACGCTCGTAGGTGTCACACGAAACAACGTCGCAAACGATGACGGATGTCACGAAAACTATGACCCCGACGACATATCGCACGATAGATCGTCTCGTGTGACGCCCGCATAACTGGTGTAACTCCGACTCTATTCCAAATCCAACTACGAGCTTTTAAATGCAGCAACTACAGTGTCAACCAGTGGAGCAGAAAATTGGTTCCTGTGTGGGAACTGTTAAAACATGCAGTTAAAGAATTGGTGCCCTGCTGAAATCGCAGAGTTGCCACCTGAGGAGCATGGGCATCTTTCATCAACGTCACCTCCTTGAAAACGAGCATAGCAGTTGGAACCTAAACAAGCCTGGCACCTGTCACTTCTGGTTTTTGAGCGCTCTGTTGGATGGGATTCCTTGGCTCATCTCTGTTTTAATTGAGTGCTGTGTGGTGGATCTCGGGCAATGAGAGGGTCAACCGGGTAAACAGCCTGTTTCAGGGCCTTTTAACAATTCAGTGGTCTGTGGGGGAACTTTATCAAACTTCGCTGTGTGGGTGAACTGGGAATATAGGCTATATAAGGGGACATTATTTGTTAAACTTGTTTCTATGTGAGTAAACTATTCCAATGTTTTATGTCAGCCTGCTTTGACCAATCATTTTTTCAAAATAAAGTTGTTCAAAATAAATACTTAGAATATACACTGAGCAGCATGGCTGGATATACGATGGGCTGCTGATAAGTCTTTGGCTTTGTGATCTTTTTGTTTCTATGGTAATAAATTTTACATCACGTGAAAGCATTACGTGTCTAATATATGTTTTCAAAATTTTGTGTTAGTTGCTTATGGCAACAGTGTTCTACGCACGCGGGTAAACAAAATGGCGGAGTCTAATGCATTATTCACAGCAACAGAGAGCAGAGGAGTGATAAAATTCTTGTTTCTGCAAGAAAAGTCTGCAAAGGATGTTCATGGTTATATTTCGCAAATATTGGGAGATCAATGCCCTTTATATTCCACAGTTAAGAACTGAGTTGCAAAATTTAACACGGGCCACTTCAACACCAATGATGAGGAACATCCTGAACGACCAAGAGTGGTTGTTGATCTGGAGATCGTCGATGCTGTGCGCAACCTCATACTGGAGAATTGACACATTCCAGCTAAACCAATGGCAGACATCATGGGGATTTCCCATGAACATGTTTGTCATTATCCATGAACATTTGGACATGAGGAAGCTATCTGCAAAGTGGGTCCCCAAATGTTTGACAACAGATCAGAGAAGCATACGAGTTATAACTTCCTGGTCTATTTGTCAAGACTGATAAGAACTTCCTGGATCAAGTGGTCACTATGGATGAGACCTGGACTTATTTGTATGACACTGAAAACAAGGAGCAATCAAAATAGTGGAGACACAGTCGCTCTCCTCATCCAACGAAGTTCAGGGTGCAAAAATCAGCCACTAAGGTGATGGCCTCTAGTGTTCAGGGATAAGGATGGTGTGCTGCTAGTGGACTACCTTCAAAAGGGTTACACCATCAATACAAGGTATTACATTGAACTTTTGGACCAATTGAAGGCAGCTCTGAAGGCTAAAAGGCGAAGCAATTTGTCCAAAGGAATCTTGTTCCTGCAAGACAATGCCTCCGCTCGCACTACACAAGTAACCACGGCAAAACTGTCAGAGATGAGCTTCTATCTGGTTAACCACCCACCTTATTCACCAGATCTAGCTTTCTCCAACTATCATCTGTTTCCAAACCTGAAGAAATACCTCAAGGGTACCAAATTTCACACCATTTCTAATGCCATGCCTGCTGCGGATGCCTGATTTGAAGCACAACTGAAATCCTTCTTTTTGCTAGGCTTACAGAACTTGGAATTCCAATGTAAGAAGTGACATCAGGGGAGAGTATGTGGAATAAATTTAAAGTTTCATCATCTCATTTCTTTCAAGGTAAAGCCAAAGATCAGCAGCCCCTCATAGCAGTAGCAAATCTAGCTAGTGGACCGCCAAAGCGATCACAAATCCAACCTATGAGCTTTTTAGCTGCAATAGCTATACTATACACAACAGGAGCTGAAAATTAGGCTCTGTAGGGGGAACGTGGAAAACAGGCTTTCACAGAGCCTTTTTAAAAAAATGTTATTCAGTGAGGGTACCCTTTCAATCTTGGCTGTGATGGTGAAATGTGAAAACAGGGTCGGCAGGGTGTAATGTAATGTGGCCTGCGCCTAAGGTGGAAACCATTTTAGCGCATATCCTAACATCACTGTGGATTGGTGCACAATTTTTTCTGTCCATGTTCCTACTACTACCACTGCAATTCATTCACCTCATTTTCATCTGGTCAGCTTAACATCAGCACAGCCAAGCTCAGCTCAGCACAACCAGTGGGAAACAACAGCAGGCTGTTCTGAGAGTCAGCTGTTTTGGGTTGAAATTCCCCACTGAGCTGGAGCTGTAGATGGACTCCATATGAGCCTTTTTAAAATTGTTGCACTGTGGGGCATCTTTGCCTATCTTGACTGTGTGGGTGAAATAGGGAATACAGACTACATAGGGGAAATTTGTTAAACTTGTTGCTCTGTGGGGGCAGTCTGGCAATCTTGACTGTGTTGATGAACTGGGAATACAGGCTATGTACTGCAGTTATTGATTTATATTGTTCCTTATATATTAGTTTTTTGGCTGCTGTTCTAGGCAGATGGCCAGGTTAGGTAAATTTCTGATTTATTGCCTGAGATATCGCAGGTCCTTGTCGCTTTTGTAGCACGGGGTCCTAGTCACTTCTTACCTGGTGTGTCTTGTATTTCACTTTGTGCTATTGTGTGAGATGCATAGACCATTTCACTGCAGCCTCAGTAAAGTAAAAGTTCTCTGGTACAGTTTGGTCTCGTTCTTCATCCATGGTCCATTGTATCTGTGGGACATCACTCCGGCACTTGGTCTACAAAACAACAACACAAAATATGTAAAATTAGCTGACCAATGCACAATGGAGAAAGTGACAAATGTTCAATCTTTCTTTGGTTGGTTTTAGAAATGTTTGTTGTATTTCTGTGCTTTTGATGTGAATAAGGGCGTGCTTGTCTGAAATGTGTTAGCCTAGTGCTGTTGACTGCAACTCTTATATAGCTTATTTTTAACCTGACTGAATAGAGTTGTTAGGTTCACCTGTTCAAGTGGATCTTCCAAGCTTAAGGTCACATAAAGACATAAATGGTGCCACACTGGAGAAGACCAGCAGCTATACCTACCTTGGTCTAGAGCTAAGCCAAACCAGGAGCCTCAAGCAAGCAACAGAGACCATGAAAAAGAAAGCATGCAGAACCTTCTATGCCATCAGAAGACGACTGTACCACCTCAAACCACCGGGGAGAGTCTGGCTCAAGATATTTGATAGCGTTATCACACCTATCCTGCTGTATGGCAGCGAGGTATGGGGCCCGGTGACCTATCCAGACCAGACAAAGTGGGATTCCAGCCCAACCGAAGTCTTCCATCTGGAGTTCTGCAAATATCTCCTCCAAGCCATTGCAGCACCTCAAACATAGCCTGTCGATCAGAGCTGGGCCGATTCCCCTTATGGCTCATATCTGTAAAGGTTACACCAACCTAAAGACAGACAGACACCGAGTCTATACACACTGAGTACCCACAGCCTAGAGGTGGAAGCAGGGCGGCACCGACAGATATACAAGCCACGGGAGAACAGACTGTGCCAGCACTGCCAACAGTGAGCTCTGGAGGACGAGGCGCATTTCCTGCTGCACTGTAACAAATAGTCAGCAGTGAGGGCCTCCCTTTTCCAGAAACTTACCACTCATACCCCGGACTTTCCATCTATGGACGAGGAGAGGAAACTCTGCATCCTACTGGGGGAAGAACACTCAATGGTGGAGATTGCCGCCCAATATGTCACCACATGTCATAAGCTGAGAGGAACTAAAGAACCCCAAATGCACCATCATTCCCCAAATTGTGCCCCCAACACCCCATCCTCACTACCCTAACCCTCTCCCCTGTCACACTTCTTTTTCTTGCTTTGGCAACACTAATTATATTTTGGTCCTACCAATAAAGCATATTTGATTTGACATCCTGAATACTGCATAAGGGTGGATGCAATATTGAAAATCATTGGCAGACAGGTGGTCCTGAAGACCACAGACTAGTGGGTACGACTAGTGGGTGCGATATTGGAAACTGCTGGCAAGCAGGAAACATCTTGAAGACCACTAACAGGTGGATGCAATATTGGAAACAGTTGGTAAGCAGGTACTAAGCAGGTTGAGGTGCATATGTGGTGCCCCTGACCTGGTTAGGCCCCACAGAGTACTGCACCCATGCTGGGACAGTGCTTTTAGGTAATTCCAAAGACTGGAATAGGGTGTGTACGCACAGACACATAGCAACCAGGTCTCCCACACCTTAGATGGGACACTTGGGCAGACCCAAGAGGGGGCTTTCCTCCACATCTCACCTAGGGGTATAGGGGAGGGGCTGGAAGCTAAGGTGGCAGCGGCTGTAAGGAAAGTAGGAGGAGCTAGCCAGTCTGAGAGCAGTGAGCAGTAAGCAGTGGTTGCAAAGGGAGGCAGTCAAGCAGATATGGTCACGCTAGTCAGACCCTGCACGTGTAGTAGCCATTAGCGGGGGAGAATGGTTACCAGCAAGTCGGTCAGAAAGACGCTGAGGAAGTTAGATGGTCAAGTACGGAGACTCCTGGTAACTAGGCACGCATGGGGAACAGGTCCCTAGAGTAGACGTCCATTTATTGATCAGCTAAACCTGCCGGTGAGGGGAACCACAAGTCCCACACCAACCAACTAGAGTCCGAGCCTCAGCAGCAACAAGGGGTCCCATAAGCGGGATCGAGCCTGGAAAATCTCCCTTGGTCCACGCTGTCGGCAAACAGGCCGAAAAAGGGAAGAAAAGGCAGTAGCGACTTCCCTGGATGAATCCCACGGTACTTCAAGTCAGGGGTTATCCGAAACAAGAAGTGCTAGGAAGGCGAGATAACGGTTACCCTTAGACCGGTCTAACGGATACCTGGCTCCTCTTGGTTTATCTCAACATCGTCCGGGTTCCTCACAGAACATCTGAAAGTAAGTAAAGAACAGTTGAAAGATATCTTGTGGACTGAGACTAAGTTATTCTGGGACCTGTTGTTATACGCACCCAAGCCCCTGGGGTCAGCCTCACTCACGGGAGGCCACACCACCAGACTGCAGACTCCATCAGCCCCAGACGCTCATTAAACCTGCAGTGGTGGTCACCCATAACCCTGACTGCAAACCGTGAGTGGCATCACGACTCCCATGTAAATAAACCTGACATACCTGTAGGCAGATATACCCAAGGTGAAGACCCTGTGGCGTCCCCGAAGGTGGAGTGGTGTCCCTGCAGTGACCACTGCAGGTGGGTGACACATTTTCTGGCATCACGAACAGGATCAAGAACTAGACCTGCTTAGACAGGTGACAGTGCGCCTTAGCGGTCCGATCGAAAAATTTGAACCGCCGCCATTTTGTTGCTGTTAAAAGCGCACGATTTAGGAAGCTCGAGCAAAAGAAAAGTAACCGCCCACGAAGAGGAGTGGCTGTCCCAGCTTGGAGGGGGGCGCTCTGGCGGAGTGAACAGAGAAGATGGGGACGGATCTGTCCCCGGACTGCGAGTGTGGGGACGTCCCAGTCCAAAGGGAGGAGAACAACCAGAAACGAAACTAAGGCAAAAGTGTGACCAGAACCTGATGAGCAACGACAGAGATAAGATGGCGTCTGCAGGAGGTGACCAGGGAGAGCTGGGATGGACCAGGCCCATGACTGCAGAGGAGTTGGAGGCAGAAGTGGGAAGAATTGCCGATGGTGTGGAAGAGCAGAGCAGGCGAGAGATAGCCGCCTGGAAGAAGAAGATGATAACGGCAATCAGAAACCTGCGGTTGTCGGTGCAGCGAGGCCCGCCTGGAGGCACCGCACATGCTCAACTGGAGTCGTAGTCGGCAGTGGTGACCATGCTGCGGGATGACTCCAGTACGGATCTGAGTGAGTGCAAAACTGCCCCTGTTCCACCTGGTATGCTGACCCCACCGGCATTGTCATCAGACGCTGGTGCGATGCCTGATGCGATGCCTGATGCGACGCCTAATGCGATGCCTGATGCGATGCCTGATGCGATGTCTGGTGCGATGCTCGATGCGATGTCCGGTGTGATGCCCGATGCAACGTCTTGTGAGATGTCCGGTGCGATGCCCGATGCGACGTCCGGTGCGACCTCCGATGCAACACCAGATGCGACACCCACGGACAGATCAGACCAGGCCGCAACGCCTCCTGTCCTAGTTGCCTGACCAGAGGTAGTCACAGCGCCCCAGTCGCTGGCTGAAGAACCAGCACCTGTGCTCTGACCTGAAGTGGACAAGGAACTGGCCCGGCTAAAGAGAGAACTGAATGCTCGGTTCCCAGCACACCTGGTGGAGAAGTATCTGATCCCCAAGCTGCCATCCCGACCAGAAGCGGTCACAGCACCCTTTCCGCAGGAGAGGGACCCCTCGTCCTACCTGGCTACTGAAGGCTCATCCCCAGAGCTGCTACTCACTCGACCGGAGGAGGTCGCAGCATCCTCTGAGAGAGAGGGAGGCCCTGAGGTCACGCTGCTGTTCCCCCAACGACCGGAAGAGGTCGCAGCACCCTCCATCAGGGAGGGAATAGAGGACTGACAGCCATCATTGCTGATACCTAGCCGACCGGAGGAGGTCACAGCACCCTCTGAGAGAGAGGGAGGCCCTGAGGTCGCGCTGCTGTCTCCCCAACGATCGGAGGAGGTTGCAGCACCCCCTGACAGGGAGGAAGACCTGGTTGCATATATCCCCAGCATGTATGTGACCTGGTTACCTGCTAATGACCAGGTGATGGTAATGCGGAGATCAGCCCGCAGAGGCCAGCGTAGTGTGAGAGCCAGACACCGCCTTGAGAAGCCAACCCCAGAGAGAGCAAGTGGAGGCCAAGGACCTGCAGGAAAAGCAGTCCCTGTGGCGGGCCGCACACCAGGCCTGAGGTCCCCTCCACCGTGGGGTAGTGGAGCAATTCAACTGCCGCACAGGGTGGGGCTTTATAGTGGAGGCCGGAGTGAAGGAGGAAATCTGTGTAGTCTAAAATGTCTTTGTAAAGAACCTGTTTAGTTTAAGAATGTTTAACATGTTGAAAGTTGAAGTAACGTTAAAGTACATGTGCCCGCAAGGACTGTTGCGAGAACTTCTTGAAATATGTTTTCGCACCAGGTTACGTGCACTTTAACTATGGACCACAGGCTATGAACTGGCTATAGGCACAAACTCTTGCATTGTAAAAAGTTACCTCAGCGGTACCAACCCTCAGAGTGTGCCTGTTTATGGGGCATGGCTCTGCACCACCAGAGAGCACGCCTATTTATGGGGCCTGCTCTCCAACACCAAGAGAGCACGCCTGTTTATGGGGCCTGCTTTCCAACACCAAGGGAGCACGCCTGTTTATGGGGCCTTCTTTCCAACACACGAAAGCTGATACGCCTGTTTATGGGGCCTACCTTAAACCACCCTCCTCAGAAGAGGAAGATTGGAGAAAAAGTCTGGGATACATTTGGCCCAGACCTGGTCACCAAAAGGACCAGTGACCTGCCTCTTGGAAGTTGCTGGGTGGGTCCAGGACTTGTGGGTGGTGATGGAATGGTACCTGGTATGTTTAAATGTAAACCCCCCCCGTGTGAGAAAAGTTTGTATTTAAACCTTTTCTTGTCTTTGCAGCCCGAGGACATGCTGTTGATAACCAAGGGGGAATGTGGCACCCCTGACCTGGTCAGGCACCACAGAGTACTGCACCCATGCTGGGACAGTGCGTTCAGGTAATTCCAAAGGCCAGAATAGGGTGTGTACGCACAGACACATAGCAACCAGGTATCCCACACCTTAGAGGGGACCCTTGGGCAGACCCAAGAGGGGGCTTTACTCAACATCTCACCTAGGGGTGTAGGTGAGGGGCTGGAAGCTAAGATAGCAGCGGCTGTAAGGAAAGTAGGAGGAGCTAGCCAGTCTGAGAGCAGTGAGCAGTGGTTGCCAAGGAAGGCAGTCGAGCAGACATGGTCACGCTAGTCAGACCCTGCACGTGTAGTAGCCGTTAGCGAGTGAGAACGGTTACCAGCAAGTCGGTCAGAAAGACGCTGAGGAAGTCAGCTGGTCGAGTACGGAGACTCCTGCTGACTAGGCACGCATGAGGAACAGGTCCCTAGAGTAGACGTCCATTTATTGATCTGCTAAACCTGCTGGTGAGGGGAACCACAAGTCCCACACCAACCAACTAGAGTCTGAGCCTCAGCAGCAACGAGGGGGCCCATAAGGGGGATCGAGCCTGGAAAATCTCCCTTGGTCCACGCTGCCGGCAAACGGGCCGAAAAAGGGGAGAAAAGGCAGTAGCGACTTCCCTGGATGAATCCCACGGTACTTCAAGTCAGGGGTTATCCAAAACAAGAAGTGCTAGGAACGCGAGTTAACGGTTACCCTTAGACCGGTCTAAAGGATACCTGGTTCCTCCTGGTTTATCTCAGCATCGTCCGGGTTCCTCATAGAACATCTAAAAGTGAGTAAAGAACAGTTGAAAGATATCTTGGACTGAGACTGAGTTATTCTGAGACCTGTTGTTCCATGCACCCGAGCCCCTGGGGCCAGCCTCACTCACAGGAGGCCACACCACCAGACTGCAGACTCTATCAGCCCCAGACGCTCGTTAAACCTTTAGTGGCAGTCAGCCATAACCCTGACCACAAACCGTGAGTGGCGTCACGACTCCCATGTAAATAAACCTGACATACCTGTAGCCAGATATACCCAAGGGGAAGACCCTGTGGCGTCCCCAAAGGTGGAGTGGTATCCCTGGGGCGACGGCTGCAGATGGGCGACACACATACAGCAAGTGAAGGTTTTAGAACACTGAAGTCTTAATACCAAGACACAGTGGTATGTTTGGTAGCCTTTACATAGGCCCTGTCAGACGCTCACATGAGAACCGGGCCACCAACAAAGCCCAACGTGGAGCAAATCAGAGTCCAGCAGCAAAAGGAGTAAAGCCCGGGTCAGGGACAGGTGTTTAACAAGAGTTTTGGCATTTCATAGAACCTCTTTTCGCCTACTGGAAAATATGGGATATGGGAGTATATAGCAGCCTTAAGTTTGATTGGATACCCTATTTCTCGCTTTTTAGCATATGTGAGCTGCTGAAGAACTGAAATGTTGAAATTAGGCAATTTTCTGATTCATAGCATCTAGGGGAACCTGTATTTGCCTAACTTGCCACTATTACTTTTTGAATATTTTTCTTATGAAGCTAAGTAGCACCATATACCATTAGGCCAACCTCCTTGTGTCTTTCAACAATAGTATGCTATAAAGGCATGAAGCTAGACATCCCAGATGCAAAATATGTAATAAGATCCTCTCTACTACATACTATCTGTGGTACTGTGGCTTCTTATGTGGCAGAAGGGCCAAAAGGACCTTTTCAGGTGTCAAGCCCCATATGTGACTGCTATTGTACCGCCCCGCACTCGGCTGCAGCCAAGCCGCTCGGGTCCGGGCTCGTTGGTGGGTGGCTCGAGCGCCTTCGGACCCGGCGTCACTTCGCTCTGAAAGGGGATGCTGGCGCTTTTGGTGGGGGTTAGGTAGGTGCACGGCCGGAGCCGCGCTGAGTTCGTGACGCCACCCACGGGATGTGGTGAAGGTAGACACCACCGCTGCAGTTACGGGGCACCCGGGGGAGATGGTAGTGCAGCAAGATGTTAACCCTTCCGTGGGCAGGGATGGTAGCCCCGGGGTCCGTTGGGGATAGCTGGGCGGTGCAGGGCGGTGCGTGGCCGGATGGCACTGTTGTACTCACAGTTATTGACACACACAAGTCTCTGGTAAACCAAGTTGATGGTGGTCGGTGCCTGCAGCTGGCTGTGTCTGATCCCCCACCCGGTTCTGTGGTCTTGGCCTTTTTCCTGCATCGTGTTGTGTACTTGGGCTGCCTGCGCTTCAGCAACGGGAGTCCGCTCCCCGGCTTTGTGAATGTCGGGAGAGCCCTTTTGCCCGCAGACGCTGGTCCGTGGGATCTCTCCTGTGCGGTGGCTTTCTATCCCCCTCGATGGGCTGTTGTCTTCAGTCGGGACTTGGGTGGGAAAGGACCTATAGGTCAGACCGCAATCAGTTAATTAACTCAGTCCAGTGGATTCTGGACCTCGTTTCAGGGTCTTAGTACCCCCCTGTGTGCTCAGGTTTCTGAGTCGGTTCCCCGAGTCGGTACCGGCGGGCCACTACCCTGTCCCGGCCCACCACGGTTCCACCGAGCCGTCTTCCCGGCTCATGCAGGCTAAGGCCAACATTTGCCTCCTAGCCAAAGGTGCCCGGGCTCCAACCCAGGCAGCTGTCAGTCTGTCACAGGCCTGTCACACCGGCCTGACCTCCTCTACTCCACTCTCAAACTGATCTCAATGTGTTTTCCTGCCTCAGGCCCTCTGAACTCCTCAGTGGGCGTGGACAACCGCCTGGCTCCGCCCCATCGTGTGTCCATCAAGCACTGAGGGAGGTGACTAGGTTTTACTGGTTGGCTGATGACACCTTTGTAGGGAACAGGTGTAGTGTGTTGGTTTATCTGTGACTACCTGGCTAGTCCAGGGCATCACACTACCTCAGGCCTCCAACACACATCCGTGAAAAGCACGCACGTGTCATACGGTCCGTTTTTCAGGTCCGTTTTCCATTTTTAAGCCCTTTTTTATGGTATGTGTGGCATCCGTGTGTATTGCGTATGCTAGCCGTGTGTACGTGTTGAATGTCCGTGTGTGCATGAGATACGTAAGTGACATGTCCGTGTGTTGTCCATGTGAAATGTTCGGTGTGTGATGCACATGTCATTGATACATACCCGCTGACAGCAGACAGCGACGCGCGACTTCATTGTCATACCGCGGCTCTGCCTGTGTCGCGTACTGATTAGCGGTTACCCATGCAGGACTCTCCGGTGATCGCTAATCCCCTGAGTCACTGAAGTGAGCAGCGCGATTAGCGCTGCCGTCACTCAGGTTACCCGCGGCTAGCTAGATCCTCCACCCGTGACCGCAACTCACATGTGACTTCATCGCTGTCACTCGGGCGACTTGCAGTCACAGTTGGACGATCCAGCGGTGGCCGCGAGTAACCTGAGTGACAGCACAGCTGATCGCGCGGCTCACCTCAGTTGCTGTGTGGATCTGGCAGGAGCGTCGGGGTTCTTCTGCAGCTCCTGTCACCTTCATGTAGCAGAGCTGGAAGCGATATGAGACCTATGTGGATTACGCCAGACATGGACGGCTTTTTCGGGCTTAATAAAGTGGTGAACGAGGGTATTAGTTAGTGTTTATTATTCCAAATAAAGGATTTCTTCGGGTGTATGTGTTTATTTACTGTAACTTAGAGATTAATCATGGAAGGAATCTGAGGAGACGCCTGACATGATTAATCTTGGACTTAGTGGCAGCTATGGGCTGCTGCCATTAACTCCTTATTACCCCGATTGCCAACGCACCGAGGCAAATCGGGAAGAGCTGGGTACAGTCCCAGAACTGTCGCATCTAATGGATTCGGCTATTCTGGGCAGCTGCTGGCTGATATTGTTAGGCTAAGGGGCTCCCCATAATGTGGGACTCCCCATACTGAGAATACCAGCCTTCAGCCGTTTGACCTTACCCTGGCTGGTATCCAAATCAGGGGAACCGCACGTCGTTTCTTTTAAATTAATTATTTATTTATTTTCCTGCTTGATATGGACACGCCCAACGGCGGCTGTGATTGGTTGCAGTGAGACAGCTGTCACTCAGCGTGGGGGGCGTGTCTCACTGCAACCAATCATAGGCACCGATGGGCGGGGAAAGCAGGGAATACGAGATTGATTAATAAGCGGCCGACTTTTTCAAAATAGTAAAAGCTGCTGAAGTTTTTTTACCAGCTGTGCAGCGCCGCGCCGGTGATCGGGGAACGATGAGTATGAGAGAGGGGGGAGACTGACTGACATGGACAGAGAGAGAGAGGGACAGACAAGACAGAGAGACCGACCGACGGACCGAGGGAGATTGACCGACATACACAGAAAAAAAAAAGAATGACCGACATTGCTAGAAAAAAGCACAAAACGGACCATACGGAGATGCATACGTGTTTACTAACGTGTGCGCACATACCCATAGACTTTCATTGGGTCCGTGTGTGTGTTCTCCGTGCAGAAAACGGACATGATTCCGTGCAAAATGGAAACACATACGGATCACGGACACGGAAACACGGACATTATGGAATAACGCACGTGTGACCTCAAACATAGATTAACATTGGTGCACGTTTGTCCGTGTCTCCGGTATATACGGAAACGGAACAAGCATGCACGTGTTTAACGGATGTGTGTTGGAGGCCTCAGATAACATTGATCCATGACTGTTTTCTCTTTTCAGAGAAATTAAAATTCATTAATTTGAAAGCCATGCTGTTTTTATACATTAAGTATAGCTTAAAGAGGATATCTGGTTAAAACAAATTATCACCTAAGAACTAGAGTTGAGCGCGGTTCGTGGTTCGTGGTTCTCCAGTTCGCGGCTCGAGTGATTTTGGGGCATGTTCTAGATCGAACTAGAACTCGAGCTTTTTGCAAAAGCTCGGTAGTTCTAGAAACGTTCGAGAACGGTTCTAGCAGCCAAAAAACAGCTAAATCATAGCTTGGTTTCTGCTGTAATAGTGTAAGTCACTCTGTGAATCAAACTATTATCACATTTCAGTGTATAGTGTGCGTGAACAGCGCCTTCAGATCACTGCTGTTTCTATAATGGCGATCGCCATTTTTTTTTTTTTTTTTCTTGTCTTCCTTCCCTAAGTGCGCGCGTCTTGTGGGGCGGGCCAGCATGTCAGCCAATCCCAGACACACACACAGCTAAGTGGACTTTGAGCCAGAGAAGCAACGGCATGTGTGATAGGATCTGCATGTCACATGTCCCTGCA
This sequence comes from Anomaloglossus baeobatrachus, assembly GCF_048569485.1. Lineage (NCBI taxonomy): Eukaryota > Metazoa > Chordata > Amphibia > Anura > Aromobatidae > Anomaloglossus > Anomaloglossus baeobatrachus. The sequence goes on along the minus strand of NC_134353.1, from coordinate 832,087,230 downwards.
TTATAAAACCGGACATTTTCTTCACGGACGCCATTATCTGCCTTCTGCGTCTTTGGTGTCAGACATCACTGTCGCAGCTCCGTCTTCCTGAGTCCTATAGCCGATACAGCTGTATGCGCTGCATACACAGCGTTAGACAGCTTAGGGAGAGCACTTTATAGCAGTCCTTTTAAGGGCTCCAACCGGCAGGGTCAGAGAGCCATAGGTGACAGGTCCTGCAAACAGCAACAGCGTCTGTGTAGCCCAGGTCAGGGATTTCCTACCTGCATTTCACCATTAGGAGGGAATAGAAAGGCAGTCTTCCATTCCTCTACCCAGAGCACCACAATCCTGCCACTGTACCCTCTTGTCCTCTGCACACTCCAACTGATAACTAAGCCATTATACTAGCAAACACTCAGTGTACCTAGTGGCATCCTATACGTGGCTATTGGACTTTGCTATAGTCCCACTAGTGCAAAGACATTTGCAGAGCGCGTCTGCCTGCGTTGCACACTACAACTCATTCTAACCAAGCCATTATACTAGCAAACACTCAGTGTACCTAGTGGCATCCTATACGTGGCTATTGGACTTTGCTATAGTCCCACTAGTGCAAAGACATTTGCAGAGCGCGTCTGCCTGCGTTGCACACTACAACTCATTCTAACCAAGCCATTATACTAGCAAACACTCAGTGTACCTAGTGGCATCCTATACGTGGCTATTGGACTTTGCTATAGTCCCACTAGTGCAAAGACATTTGCAGAGCGCGTCTGCCTGCGTTGCACACTACAACTCATTCTAACCAAGCCATTATACTAGCAAACACTCAGTGTACCTAGTGGCATCCTATACGTGGCTATTGGACTTTGCTATAGTCCCACTAGTGCAAAGACATTTGCAGAGCGCGTCTGCCTGCGTTGCACACTACAACTCATTCTAACCAAGCCATTATACTAGCAAACACTCAGTGTACCTAGTGGCATCCTATACGTGGCTATTGGACTTTGCTATAGTCCCACTAGTGCAAAGACATTTGCAGAGCGCGTCTGCCTGCGTTGCACACTACAACTCATTCTAACCAAGCCATTATACTAGCAAACACTCAGTGTACCTAGTGGCATCCTATACGTGGCTATTGGACTTTGCTATAGTCCCACTAGTGCAAAGACATTTGCAGAGCGCGTCTGCCTGCATTGCACACTACAACTCATTCTAACCAAGCCATTATACTAGCAAACACTCAGTGTACCTAGTGGCATCCTATACGTGGCTATTGGACTTTGCTATAGTCCCACTAGTGCAAAGACATTTGCAGAGCGCGTCTGCCTGCGTTGCACACTACAACTCATTCTAACCAAGCCATTATACTAGCAAACACTCAGTGTACCTAGTGGCATCCTATACGTGGCTATTGGACTTTGCTATAGTCCCACTAGTGCAAAGACATTTGCAGAGCGCGTCTGCCTGCGTTGCTCACTACAACTCATTCTAACCAAGCCATTATACTAGCAAACACTCAGTGTACCTAGTGGCATCCTATACGTGGCTATTGGACTTTGCTATAGTCCCACTAGTGCAAAGACATTTGCAGAGCGCGTCTGCCTGCGTTGCACACTACAACTCATTCTAACCAAGCCATTATACTAGCAAACACTCAGTGTACCTAGTGGCATCCTATACGTGGCTATTGGACTTTGCTATAGTCCCACTAGTGCAAAGACATTTGCAGAGCGCGTCTGCCTGCGTTGCACACTACAACTCATTCTAACCAAGCCATTATACTAGCAAACACTCAGTGTACCTAGTGGCATCCTATACGTGGCTATTGGACTTTGCTATAGTCCCACTAGTGCAAAGACATTTGCAGAGCGCGTCTGCCTGCGTTGCACACTACAACTCATTCTAACCAAGCCATTATACTAGCAAACACTCAGTGTACCTAGTGGCATCCTATACGTGGCTATTGGACTTTGCTATAGTCCCACTAGTGCAAAGACATTTGCAGAGCGCGTCTGCCTGCGTTGCACACTACAACTCATTCTAACCAAGCCATTATACTAGCAAACACTCAGTGTACCTAGTGGCATCCTATACGTGGCTATTGGACTTTGCTATAGTCCCACTAGTGCAAAGACATTTGCAGAGCGCGTCTGCCTGCGTTGCACACTACAACTCATTCTAACCAAGCCATTATACTAGCAAACACTCAGTGTACCTAGTGGCATCCTATACGTGGCTATTGGACTTTGCTATAGTCCCACTAGTGCAAAGACATTTGCAGAGCGCGTCTGCCTGCGTTGCACACTACAACTCATTCTAACCAAGCCATTATACTAGCAAACACTCAGTGTACCTAGTGGCATCCTATACGTGGCTATTGGACTTTGCTATAGTCCCACTAGTGCAAAGACATTTGCAGAGCGCGTCTGCCTGCGTTGCACACTACAACTCATTCTAACCAAGCCATTATACTAGCAAACACTCAGTGTACCTAGTGGCATCCTATACGTGGCTATTGGACTTTGCTATAGTCCCACTAGTGCAAAGACATTTGCAGAGCGCGTCTGCCTGCGTTGCACACTACAACTCATTCTAACCAAGCCATTATACTAGCAAACACTCAGTGTACCTAGTGGCATCCTATACGTGGCTATTGGACTTTGCTATAGTCCCACTAGTGCAAAGACATTTGCAGAGCGCGTCTGCCTGCGTTGCACACTACAACTCATTCTAACCAAGCCATTATACTAGCAAACACTCAGTGTACCTAGTGGCATCCTATACGTGGCTATTGGACTTTGCTATAGTCCCACTAGTGCAAAGACATTTGCAGAGCGCGTCTGCCTGCGTTGCACACTACAACTCATTCTAACCAAGCCATTATACTAGCAAACACTCAGTGTACCTAGTGGCATCCTATACGTGGCTATTGGACTTTGCTATAGTCCCACTAGTGCAAAGACATTTGCAGAGCGCGTCTGCCTGCGTTGCACACTACAACTCATTCTAACCAAGCCATTATACTAGCAAACACTCAGTGTACCTAGTGGCATCCTATACGTGGCTATTGGACTTTGCTATAGTCCCACTAGTGCAAAGACATTTGCAGCACGTCTGCCTGCGTTGCACACTCCAACTAATTATAACTAAGTTGCATTGTCAGGGATATTTATTCTTTATTATTCTGCTGTTAATAAAGCTAGACCACCACTGCAATCTTCACCACCTCTCAATTTTTACTACCACATTTTCAGTCCACAATCTTGTCGCAATCAACATGAGTGGCAAAATGACAGATGCTGGTGGAAAGGGGAAGAGGCGTGGTGTAAAAGGCAAAAAAGGTTTTGTCCGTGGGGAAGGTGGCAAAGCTCCATTATCATCTGCTGAAGATAGACCATCTACCAGCAAAAGTAAGATGTCTACTACTTACCGTGGACAATCCGATGTGCTCCCTTTGTTACGGACACGAACAACAGGAACAAAGGTAGATGATGGGCAAAAAAGGAAAATGCTTGAATGGATCTCAAGTGGTCCAACAAGTGCCCTCTCTGCCACTTCAAGTACCGCATCCAAAAAACACCAGTCCTCTGAGTTGTCATCCCAATCAAACTTGCTTTCTCCCAGCTCTGAAGTCTCCATCAGCCCTGCACAGTATGGTGGAACTGAGATGGCTGAGTCTGCAGAGCTGTTCAGTCACACTATAGCCTGGGAATCAGAGGTCTGCTCCCAAGCTACAGTGAGTACAGAACAGGAAATGGTCTGCAGTGATGCCCAGAACCTTTGTGACTCAGATTCAGGCCGTGAGGACCAAGTTTCTGAGCATAATGTTGACCCTTTGTCACAAACTGTAACACCTGTGGTTATAGACAATGAGGAACATACTGATGAAGATGAGACGCAGATACCCGATTGGGATGACAACTTAAATATTCGTTCAGGGCAAGAAGAGGCTCGGTCTGAGGGGGAGGGGAGTGCAAACACAACAATTGATGATGACGTTCTAGATCCCACCTACTGTCAACCCCCAGTCAGGCACTCGAGGAGGTCAACAGAGGCGGTGGAGGAGGATGCAACCGACGACGAAGTTACCTTGCGCCTTCCTGGACAGAGTCGGAGCACTGGTAGCACGTCTACAACTGCATCCTCAGCCACCACTCTGCCTATGAGCATTATTCGGGGTGGATCAACAGGTCGCATGGCCTCTAAGCCTTGCCTAGCCTGGTCCTTTTTTCACATCGAAAAAGATCGCCCAACTCATGTGATATGTAACATTTGTCATGATTCTGTTAGTAGAGGTCAAAACCTCAGCAGTTTGACAACTTCTTCCATGAATCGTCACATGACTAAATATCATAAGTCCCGGTGGGAAGCTCACCGTGCTGCAATGCGGCCTAGTGGAGCGAACCATCCACCGCCCGCCCCTTCCACTGCATCCGCGCGCTCTTCATCTTCTAGGACTGTGGGGACAGCTGCCACACCTGTTTTTCCACGCAAAACTTCCACCACTGTAACCGCAACAGGCAGTTTGCTTGTAAGGTCGTCAGTTGGTTTGGAAGGGGAAACAAGTGAGTGTGTACAGCTCTCTCAGACATCGATAGCACCAACGTTGGATGAAGGCAACATCATGTCTCCGCCTGCACTTTCCTCACAAACCTGCATTTTTCAAGGGACACCCTACTCAACACCGTCTACACACAGCAGCCAGATCTCTGTCCCTCAGATGTGGTCAAATAAAAGGCCACTTCCTCCGACCCATGACAAAGCTAAGAGGTTGACTCTATCCCTCTGTAAGCTGTTGGCTACCGAAATGCTGCCTTTCCGCCTAGTGGACACACAGGATTTTAGAGACCTTATGTCTGTCGCTGTGCCCCAGTACCAGATGCCTAGTCGCCACTACTTCTCTAAGAAAGGTGTGCCCGCGCTACACCAGCATGTCGCACACAACATCACCGCTTCCTTGAGAAACTCTGTGTGTGAACGGGTGCATTTCACCACCGATACTTGGACCAGTAAGCATGGACAGGGACGTTACATGTCGCTGACTGGGCACTGGGTAACTATGGTGATAGATGGTGAAGGGTCTGCTGCACAAGTCTTGCCGTCCCCACGACTTGTGTGTCAATCCTCTGTCTGTCCAAGTTCCGCCACTGCTTCTGCATCCTCCACCTCATCTGGGTCCTCCACCTCCGCCCCAAGCCTGCCTGGTCAGGCCACCAGCGTTCTCACTGCGCAGAAGGAATCACGCACCCCTCATTACTATGCTGGCAGCAGAGCGCAACGGCATCAGGCGGTCTTTAGCTTGACATGTCTTGGTAATAAGAGTCACACAGCTGAGGAGTTGTGGTCAGCTTTGCGGTCCGAGTTTAATAAATGGTTGTCTCCACTCAAACTGCAGCCTGGTAAGGCCGTGTGCGACAATGCTGCAAACCTGGGTGCGGCACTTCGCCTGGGCAAGGTGACACACGTACCTTGTATGGCTCACGTGTTGAACCTTGTCGTGCAGCAATTTTTAACACACTATCCCGGCCTAGATGGCCTTCTGAACAGGGCACGAAAACTGTCAGCTCACTTCCGCCGTTCAAGCGCCGCAGCAGAGCGACTTGCATCGCTCCAGAAGTCTTTCGGCCTGCCGGTTCATCGCCTGAAATGCGATGTGGCGACACGCTGGAATTCAACTCTCCACATGTTACAGCGACTGTGGCAGCACCGCAGAGCCCTGGTGCAATACGTCATGACGTATAGCCTGGGCCAACGAGATGCAGAGGTGGGGCAGATCACCCTGATGGAGTGGTCTCAGATCAAGGACCTATGCACCCTTCTGCACAGTTTCGACATGGCGACGAATATGTTTAGCTCTGACAATGCCATTATCAGCATGACGATTCCAGTCATTTACATGCTGGAGCACACGCTAAACACTATTCGGAGTCAGGGGGTGGGACAACATGAAGGGGAGGAACTACAGGAGGATTCATATGCGCAAGGGACAACAACATCACGAAGGTCCAGACGTTCATCATCACCAACGCAGCAGGCATGGGACCATGGGGGACAGGGATCGACAAGGGCGCATAGTAGCAGGCGAAATGTTGAGCAAGGTGCAGGAGAACATGAAGAAATGGAGGACGAACTGTCCATGGACATGGAAGACTCAGCGGATGAGGGAGACCTTGGTCAAATTTCAGTTGAAAGAGGTTGGGGTCAGATGTCAGAGGAAGAAAGAACGGGTAGCACCTCTATGCCACAAACACAGCATGGACTTGGTCCGCATGGCTGCGCAAGACACATGAGTGCCTTTTTGTTGCACTACCTCCAACATGACAGTCGTATTGTCAAAATTAGAAGTGATGATGACTACTGGATTGCCACACTATTAGATCCCCGGTACAAGTCCAAATTTTGTGACATAATTCCAGCCATAGAAAGGGACGCACGTATGCAGGAGTATCAGCAGAAGCTGTTACTAGATCTTAGCTCGGCTTTTCCACCAAACAAACCGTGCAGGTGCAGGGAGTGAATCTCCCAGTTGTAACTTGACAAACATGGGACGGTCTCGTCATCTTCAACAGTCTACCCGTACCAGTAGGACCTTTTCTGGTGCCGGTAACAGCAATTTTATGGAATCTTTTCATAATTTTTTTAGACCCTCTTTTGCAAGGCCACCAGAGACAACAAGTCTGACACATACTCAACGGCTGGAGAGGATGATACAGGAGTATCTCCAAATGAACATCGATGCCATGACTGTGCAACTGGAGCCTTGCTCCTTTTGGGCTTCAAACATAGAAAAATGGCCAGAGCTCTCCAGTTACGCCTTGGAGATTTTGTCGTGTCCAGCTGCCAGCGTTGTCTCTGAACGTGTATTCAGTGCTGCTGGGTGTGTGCTGACAGATAAGCGCACGCGTCTGTCCAGTGACAATGTGGACAGACTGACGTTCATCAAAATGAACAAGTCATGGATCCAGAAGGAATTTACTACCCCTGTGTCATCCTGGGGAGAGTAAATGCTTGTGGATTTGGAATGTGCTTGATGCAAATCAAAACATCCTGTTTGCAACTAGGGCCCAAGTGCTGCCACTGATGTGGTGGGTGTCTGTGTGGCCCAATTTTTGGAAAAAAGGGAGACTCCGCTTGGAGTAACCCTTGCTTGCTGTGTTTTTAAAAGAAGCCAAGATGAACAGAGCTGGGATCAGGAAAGACTTTGCTACCTACCCCGGTGTCATCCTGGGGACGGCTAAGAATAGCGTATTTTTGAATGTGCTTGATGCAAATCAAAACATCCTGTTTGCAACTAGGGCCCAAGTGCTGCCACTGATGGGGTGGGTGTCTGTGTGGCCCAATTTTTGGAAAAAAGGGAGACTCCGCTTGGAGTAACCCTTGCTTGCTGTGTTTTTAAAAGAAGCCAAGATGAACAGAGCTGGGATCAGGAAAGACTTTGCTACCTACCCCGGTGTCATCCTGGGGACGGCTAAAAATAGCGTATTTTTGAATGTGCTTGATGCAAATCAAAACATCCTGTTTGCAACTAGGGCCGAAGTGCTGCCACTGATGGGGTGGGTGTCTGTGTGGCCCAATTTTTGGAAAAAAGGGAGACTCCGCTTGGAGTAACCCTTGCTTGCTGTGTTTTTAAAAGAAGCCAAGATGAACAGAGCTGGGATCAGGAAAGACTTTGCTACCTACCCCGGTGTCATCCTGGGGACGGATAAGAATGGCGTATTTTTGAATGTGCTTGATGCAAATCTAGCTGTGAAGTGTACAACTGGGGCACAACTGCTGCCACTGAATGGGTGGGTGTGTGTGGGGCCCAATTTTTGGAAAAAAGGGGAGACTCCGCTTGGAGTAACCCTTGCTTACATTGTTTTTAAAAGAAGCCAAGATGAACAAGTCATGGGTCAGCAAAGACTTTGCTACCTACCCCAGTGTCATCCTGGGGACGGCTAAGAATAGCGTATTTTTGAATGTGCTTGATGCAAATCAAAACATCCTGTTTGCAACTAGGGCCCAAGTGCTGCCACTGATGGGGTGGGTGTCTGTGTGGCCCAATTTTTGGAAAAAAGGGAGACTCCGCTTGGAGTAACCCTTGCTTGCTGTGTTTTTAAAAGAAGCCAAGATGAACAGAGCTGGGATCAGGAAAGACTTTGCTACCTACCCCGGTGTCATCCTGGGGACGGATAAGAATAGCGTATTTTTGAATGTGCTTGATGCAAATCAAAACATCCTGTTTGCAACTAGGGCCCAAGTGCTGCCACTGATGGGGTGGGTGTCTGTGTGGCCCAATTTTTGGAAAAAAGGGAGACTCCGCTTGGAGTAACCCTTGCTTGCTGTGTTTTTAAAAGAAGCCAAGATGAACAGAGCTGGGATCAGGAAAGACTTTGCTACCTACCCCGGTGTCATCCTGGGGACGGCTAAGAATAGCGTATTTTTGAATGTGCTTGATGCAAATCAAAACATCCTGTTTGCAACTAGGGCCCAAGTGCTGCCACTGATGTGGTGGGTGTCTGTGTGGCCCAATTTTTGGAAAAAAGGGAGACTCCGCTTGGAGTAACCCTTGCTTGCTGTGTTTTTAAAAGAAGCCAAGATGAACAGAGCTGGGATCAGGAAAGACTTTGCTACCTACCCCGGTGTCATCCTGGGGACGGATAAGAATGGCGTATTTTTGAATGTGCTTGATGCAAATCTAGCTGTGAAGTGTACAACTGGGGCACAACTGCTGCCACTGAATGGGTGGGTGTGTGTGGGGCCCAATTTTTGGAAAAAAGGGGAGACTCCGCTTGGAGTAACCCTTGCTTACATTGTTTTTAAAAGAAGCCAAGATGAACAAGTCATGGGTCAGCAAAGACTTTGCTACCTACCCCAGTGTCATCCTGGGGACGGCTAAGAATAGCGTATTTTTGAATGTGCTTGATGCAAATCAAAACATCCTGTTTGCAACTAGGGCCCAAGTGCTGCCACTGATGGGGTGGGTGTCTGTGTGGCCCAATTTTTGGAAAAAAGGGAGACTCCGCTTGGAGTAACCCTTGCTTGCTGTGTTTTTAAAAGAAGCCAAGATGAACAGAGCTGGGATCAGGAAAGACTTTGCTACCTACCCCGGTGTCATCCTGGGGACGGATAAGAATGGCGTATTTTTGAATGTGCTTGATGCAAATCTAGCTGTGAAGTGTACAACTGGGGCACAACTGCTGCCACTGAATGGGTGGGTGTGTGTGGGGCCCAATTTTTGGAAAAAAGGGGAGACTCCGCTTGGAGTAACCCTTGCTTACATTGTTTTTAAAAGAAGCCAAGATGAACAAGTCATGGGTCAGCAAAGACTTTGCTACCTACCCCAGTGTCATCCTGGGGACGGCTAAGAATAGCGTATTTTTGAATGTGCTTGATGCAAATCAAAACATCCTGTTTGCAACTAGGGCCCAAGTGCTGCCACTGATGGGGTGGGTGTCTGTGTGGCCCAATTTTTGGAAAAAAGGGAGACTCCGCTTGGAGTAACCCTTGCTTGCTGTGTTTTTAAAAGAAGCCAAGATGAACAGAGCTGGGATCAGGAAAGACTTTGCTACCTACCCCGGTGTCATCCTGGGGACGGATAAGAATGGCGTATTTTTGAATGTGCTTGATGCAAATCTAGCTGTGAAGTGTACAACTGGGGCACAACTGCTGCCACTGAAGGGGTGGGTGTGTGGGGCCCAATTTTTGGAAAAAAGGGAGACTCCGCTTGGAGTCACCTTGCGGTGTTTTACATGACTTTAGAAGGGCGTGCCATGCCTATATCTGTGTGTCCTCCTCTTTTTCCTTGTCCAGCTGTTTTGTTTTCGCATGAGTACATGTCCTTGTCACTTTCCCATGTGTTTGTGTTGTGTTGTGAGTTGTTTGTCACCTTTTGGACACCTTTGAGGGTGTTTTCTAGGTGTTTTACTGTGTTTGTGATTGCCTGCCATTGTTTCCTATGGGCTCGAGTTCGGTTCGTCGAACGTTCGACGAGCCGAACTCGAGCCAGACCCCCCGTTCGGCGAACCGCCTCGAGCCGAACCGGGACCGGTTCGCTCATCTCTACTAAGAACCACACTGATTGACAGAATAGGGAATTTTTATCCCTGGTCAAGAACTATTATTGTTATCAAAAAATTGTATGACAGGTCAGATATCTGACTACCCAGGGCCGGCGTCAGCACCCGGCAAACCCGGGCAAATGCCGGGGCCCTGGAGAGCCGGGGGGGCCCACTCGGCCTCGTCAGTTCTCCTGTCCCTTGGCCGGGGCCCACTCGCCTTTACAGTTCTGCGGTCCCTGGCCGAGTTCCGGGGACCGCAGTCCTCGGCAGCAATCTGCGGCGCCGTCACTTTAAGGCGCGCAGACATCCTGGTTTGAATTTCATCTGTGGGCGGAGCTACCGCCTTCTCAGTCCCACAGATGAAGGAGGCGAGCTTCTGTCCGGCGCTGTGTGGGCCCCCTCTCCACCGTGACCTAATCGGGTAAGTGCCCTCCCCGCCTCCCCATTATGGGCCCCGGTGAGCTGCTTCTAACCCCCCAGATGTATGCCCTGGCCCCTGCCAATCCCCCCCGCCGATTCCGCGGGTGCTGTACCCACCGAGCCGCGGGTGTGGGCCCCGCCGAGCCGCGGGTGCTGCCGCGGGTGCTGTCCCCGCCAAGCGGCGGATGCTGCCGCGGGTGCTGTCGCCGCCGAGCCGCGGGTGTGGGCCCCGCCGAGCCGCGGGTGCTGTCGCCGCCGAGCCGCGGGTGTGGGCCCCGCCGAGCCGCGGGTGCTGCCGCGGGTGCTGTACCCGCCGAGCCGCGGGTGTGGGCCCCACAGAGCAGCAGAGTTGTGTGCATTTGTCTGAATGTAGCAGAGTTGTGTGTGTTTGTCTGTATGTAGCAGAGTTGTATGTGTTTGTCTGTATGTAGTAGAGTTGTATGTGTTTGTCTGAATGTAGCAGAGTTGTGTGTGTTTGTCTGTATGTAGCAGAGTTGTATGTGTTTGTCTGTATGTAGTAGAGTTGTATGTGTTTGTCTGTATGTAGCAGAGTTGTATGTGTTTGTCTGTATGTAGCAGAGTTGTATGTGTTTGTCTGTATGTAGTAGAGTTGTGTGTGTTTGTCTGTATGTAGCAGAGTTGTGTATGTGTTTGTCTGTATGTAGCAGAGTTGTGTATGTGTTTGTCTGTATGTAGCAGAGTTGTGTGTGTTTGTCTGTATGTAGCAGAGTTGTGTATGTGTTTGTCTGTATGTAGCAGAGTTGTATGTGTTTGTATGTAGCAGAGTTGTGTGTTTGTCTGTATGTAGTAGAGTTGTGTGTGTTTGTCTGTATGTAGCAGAGTTGTGTGTGTTTGTCTGTATGTAGCAGAGTTGTATGTGTTTGTCTGTATGTAGCAGAGTTGTGTGTGTTTGTATGTAGCAGAGTTGTGTGTGTTTGTCTGTATGTAGCAGAGTTGTGTGTGTTTGTCTGTATGTAGCAGAGTTGTGTGTGTGTTTGTATGTAGCAGAGTTGTGTGTGTGTTTGTCTGTACGTAGCAGAGTTGTGTGTGTTTGTCTGTATGTAGCAGAGTTGTGTGTGTTTGTATGTAGCAGAGTTGTGTGTGTTTGTCTGTATGTAGCAGAGTTGTGTGTGTTTGTCTGTTTGTAGCAGAGTTGTGTGTGTTTGTATGTAGCAGAGTTGTGTGTGTTTGTCTGTATGTAGCAGAGTTGTGTGTGTTTGTCTGTATGTAGCTGAGTTGTGTGTGTTTGTCTGTATGTAGCTGAGTTGTGTGTGTTTGTATGTAGCAGAGTTGTGTGTGTTTGTCTGTATGTAGCAGAGTTGTGTGTGTTTGTCTGTATGTAGCTGAGTTGTGTGTGTTTGTCTGTATGTAGCTGAGTTGTGTGTGTTTGTCTGTATGTAGCAGAGTTGTGTGTGTTTGTCTGTCTGTATGTAGCAGACTTGTGTGTGTGTGTCTGTCTGTATGCAGCAGACTTGTGTTTGTGTGTGTGTGTGTGTGTCTGTCTGTAAGTGTATATGACTGTATAGATTTGTCTGTTTATATGTATTTTTGTGAGTTTGTCTTTAAATATGTATATGTACGTGTTCGTATCGGTGTCTGTGTGTGGATGGGGCCCACTGGGACTCTTCCGCCCGGGGCCCACAAAAACCTGGAGCCGGCCCTGTGACTACCACTCGATTCTCTCTCTTTGGGACTACCAGAAAAAGCTGAGCGCAACACTCGGCAGCCCCTTAGGGAAGGAATGGTGCTCAGATTGTGTATACACACTACTGCACCATAATAACGGGGATCAAAGTTCCCTGTTCTTCCTATCAGTGAGGAACTACTGGAGATTACAACATCATTACCTATACTGTGGATAATCCCTTTAAAGTGCATTGAGATGTGCAGGTGTTGGACAGGTATTGGATGCTGATTGATAACAAAACACAAGTTGAATGGCGCTCTTGTAGTGGCCTGTCTACACAGGTTTACGAGTACCCATGGTAACAGAGTAGTTGTTTCTGTAATACGATCATTCTGTTCCCATAGAGCATCATGTTATCAAGAGCAGAGAGATACAGCAAATTAAGTAAGTATTGAACATGTCACCAATTTTGTAAGTAAATTTCTTAAGATACAATTGACATAAATTTCTCATCAGATGTCCGGAACAACCCATCTAATCCACTCAGGCAAAGAAATCAAACCATAGATGTACTGTACATAAATTGTTTTGTGTAATAATGAGAAATAGTTAAAAAAAAGAGCTGATTCCAAAATGAGTATACTCAAAATTAACAAAAACCTTAAACCCCTATAAAAATTACTTTATTAATATGTTATTAATAAAATAGCAGTGAAAACAAACTAAAATAATAACCAGCTAGGTACAAGGTAAGAGTGGCCGAGGGTAGAAGTGCCAATGCTAGAGGGGTGTCCAAGGTTGACCCTAAGGGACTCAGCCCTTCCAAACCATGGATGGTATGACACCTTAAATTTTTGGGCACCCCCATTCCATGTCGACTTTACCTGTCCATACTACTTTACTTCTGGAAAGGGGTACACATAATAGGGACAAGTACAATATTCATAAACAATACAAGGCACAACCAGGTAAAGGAAAAGAGAGGACCCTGACGGTGAGGGCTCACAGTCTACAAGGGATGGTTGAGGATACAGTAGGTGAGGGTGGAGATGGTTGTGCGGGGGGTATAGAGGACTGAGGGTTATTGCAGGTTGCAGGCTTGTTTTCAGGTTCCTTTTGAAGCTTTTCAAGGTAGGCTAGAGTCTGATATGTTGTGGCAGAGCGTTCCAGAGTGTGGGGGATGCACGGGAGAAATCTTGGATGAGATATTTGGAAGAGGAGATGTGAGGGGAGTAGAGAAGGAGATCTTGTGAGGATTGGAGGTTACATGCAGGTAAGTACCAGGAGACTAGGTCACAGATGTACAGAGGAGACAGGTTGTGGATGGCTTTTTATGTCATGGTTAGAGTTTTGAACTGGAGCCGTTGGGCAATGGGAAGCCAGTGAAAGGTTTGGCAGAGAGGAGACGTCGAGGACTAGCGGAGGGAAAGAGGAACTATAAAATTGATGCATCTGTGCTGTGCACCCTCAGAACTGATGTTCTCATTCCGCCACTGGTATCAGAAAAAGCTGAACAGCGGGTGTTCTGGGTGTTGCACTGATCAAATAATGATCACCTATTCTAAGATCATCAATATAAAGTCCTGGACAACTTCTTTAATATTTGTAAGCTGTCAATGCCCAAGGGTAGCAAAACAGGCCGAAACCATAATTCTGCCGTTATCAGGTTTCACAGAGAGGGCGAGGTTTTTATGATGTAATATTTTTCTTATATTTTTCTTTCTACAAATATAACACCAAAAGCTTTGGCTTGGTCTTTTCTGTAAAGAAAACATTATTCTTAGTTCCTGTATGCTCCGCAGTCTGATGATGCTTGATAACAACTCCCAACTCCCAGCATCTCCTTACCATTTTTCAAAACAACCTGGAAGTTGTAGGTTTGTACAATACAATTGTGCATGGGGCTAAGCTTGCTTATTTATTCATGTACTGATGGTAATTTTGGCTGTGCATTCATGTGGTGACGGTGGTTCTGGTGCTACATTTATGTGCTGACAGTGGTTCTGGAGTTGGATTCATGTGCTGACCTTGATTCTGGCTTTGCATTCATGTGCTAACGGTGGTTGCGGCATTGCATTTATGTGCTGACCTTGGTTCTAGCTTTTTATTCATGTGCTGACCCTGGTTCTGGATTTGTATTCATGTGCTGAGGGTGATTCTGGCTGTGCATCATGTGCCGAGGGTGGCTCTGGCTGCGTATTCATGTGCTGAGCTTTGTTCTGGTGCTGCATCCATGTGTTGATGGTTCTTGCACTGCATTTTTGTACTGATGGTGGTTTTTGAGCTACATTCATGTACTGACGCTAATTCTAGTGCTGCATTTATGTACGGATAGTGGTTCTGGTGCTGCACTTATGTAATGACAGTGAATCTAATCTTGTACACATTTAACAATTCAAAACAAGCTTCATGGTTAAGTTAAAATGTAAAAATCTTCAAAACTTTGTTTTGAGATTATGAGGAGAATTTGGTGAGATTCTTATCCAAAAACAGTGTAAATTAGCGTATGTTCATATTTATTTTTTGAGCAGAAACTGAGCATAATCTCACCAAATCCTTAAAACTTTATTCCAGGGATGTATTAATGTACTGATGGTGGTTTTAGTGATGTATTCATGTAAGTACCCCTAACACGATACTAACTGCTCACAACCTCTTGATGTCTGATGCTTCCTTTTTGTTATAAAAATTATAAACTACTGTTGTGCCTGCTATCTATAATTGATTGGCTGCAACACCGTCATTGTGATGTGACATCAGTGTTGCAGACAATAGCAGACCTGGGGAGAGACAATAAAGCAGCTTATTTTCAAACAAACAAACCAGGGAATGGGTTTCCAAAATTGGAAAACCACTTTAAGGGTCTGTGCACACATGGTATTTTAAACTCAAGCAGAACCACTAAGATTTTGAAGCAGAATATGCTGAAAACCATGGTGTTATTTTCCCGACCCATCTCTGGTGTAGTTTTACAGCAGTTTCCTAGGCTTTTTTTCAGGTTTTTGACCATCTTTGTTTTTATTTCTTTTTTAATTAGTGTTTTCTCATTGTTTATGTCACTTTTTTTTACTGCACTTCTAAGAAAAAGCGATGATAAAATGCAACAAAAGACATTCGAGCATCTTTTGAGCCTTCCCATTTATCTGCATTGTAAAGTACAGAGCGTCTTCTGAGTGGCAAACACCAGAAGAATGGACCAGTCACTTCTTATAACTGCTTGGTGGTTTTAGAAACCTGAAGTGGTTAAAAGATGCTCAAAAGTCTGAACCTGTGCACAGCGAGTAGAGGCATATGGTGATTCCAGTATTTTTCATAGTGGTTTCCATGGTAGGATCTGCCCCCAAAAATGTCTTTGCGCATTCCCTAAGTGGCATGTGTCGCGGGCGGGGAGGACACTGTCGCTGCTGCGCTCTCGCTAACGCTCGGGTCTGGCGCTGCTGCGGCTGCTCGGTGGCTGGAGCGGTGGGCCGGATCCGGGGACTCGAGCGGCGCTCCTCGCCCGTGCGTGAAAGGGGTGGTTGGTTTGGGGAATTTAGTCCGTGACGCCACCCATGGGTCATGGTGAAGGTAGGCACCACCGCTGCTGATGACGGGAATCCCGGGAGCGATGGTAAGGAGCAGCTGGGATGTTGTTTTCCCCCTCCGTGGGTAGGGGTCGATGGTCCCGGGGCCCGATGATGTGACGGGGAGGCAGGGTTGGCGAGGTGCAGGGTTTCAGGGACAGCGCGGTGCGGTGCCGGATTGCATGGGTGTACTCACTCAGCAAGAAAGGTACAAAGTCCTCGGTAAACCAAATGGCTGGATGGACGGGTCCCGCAGCCGGCTGCAGTGTTTCTCCCCGGACAGGTGATGGCGGCTGTCTTTCCCTGCACCTTGATGTTCTCCTTCTGACTACTATTGATTCCCAAGGGTAGTCCGCTCCCCGGTATATGGGTACCAGAGGAGCCCGTTTGCCCGCAGGCACTGGCCCTTGGGTCTCTAGCCTTAGGCGGTAGCTGTATACCCTCACGCTGTTGTGAAACCCCTGGGGTTCCAGTCACATTCGGATCTGACTATTGACGGCGGCTCCTAGCCTGGTCGGGGTCCGATGGCCCTGCCTGTGTGTGCTGGCTTCACTTCGCTCCCCAGTCGGTACCGGCGGGCCGTCGCCCGACCCCGGCCTTACGGTTCCGCGTTGCTCCACTACTCCTGCAGACGGCCACCACCGTTTGCCAACCTTGCTGTCAGTGCCTGGGCCACAAACCCAGACACCCAAGTGCTTACTCCAGTCCTCACTCCTGAAACTCCAACACTCAACTGTCACTTTTCCCGCCTCCAGGCCTGTGAACTCCTCGGTGGGTGGTGCCAACCGCTTGGCTCCGCCCCACCTGGTGTGGACATCAGACAAAGGAGGGAGGCAACAAGGATTTTTGTTTGGCTGGTGTCCCTGTCTAATGGGGGTGGGGGGTGTTTGTATGTTATCTGTGACGACCTGTCTAGGCCAGGGCACCACACATGTCCAAAATTATCACCAGTGAAAGCTACAGCTTCCTTCCATTCCCCCTCTCCAAAAAAAGCAAAGTTATGGGTCTCAGAAATTGCTGGAAAAAAATCTGATTTTGTATACCTGCCCATCAGCAATATGAAGAGGCCGCAGCACTATTGAGGGCAGCATCCTCTTCATTATCAGACCCAGCTCTGTATAAAAATAGCAGCAAATAGAGCAATAAATAGGCCTGAGCTGTAATACTGGATGCAGCTGTGACTGCATGTTATATGGTCATATCTCCCCCCAACATTGATAAAGGAAGAGTATAGGGATAGATGTATCTAAACTAGGCATTTAATGGCAGAAAAGCATCAACTTCTCCCCAGTGAACATTCCCTGTAAGTCACCAGTAAAAAATTAGTGACACAGATTGATAATTGACTTTCAGAAGTTATGAGAGGAGAAGCCAGTTGTGCTGCTACTGAGTATTGAGTAGGCAGTAGGATCTTACGAGGTTACACAGAAATACGAGGGACTACTGATAAGTCTTTAGGCCGCTTTACACACAACGATATCTCTGGCGATCTCGTTAGCGATGTGACACACCCAGATCGTTGCTATAATTTGCCGAGGTCGCTCATAGGTCGTTTTGTAGTGGTCACTTGTACCCATCTGACAATTGATGCAACATCATTCAGCAATATATTGTTTGACCAAGGCGGTCATGTGGACACCGTCACACAGCAATCCTCCCAACGATTCTGGCAACGACAGAGGCGTACAATTGTGTCTGCCTTATCAACCTGCCAAATCAGAACGCAGTTGGTACCACCAATCAGAGCAGAGGAGGCGTGGAGAATTGCTCGTAACGACACGCCCGCGTCGCTGATGATGGAAGCACTAATGATGTTGTTCGTCGTTGTTAGGGTGTCAAACGTAGTAATATGTCTGCTGCGTTAGAAACGACAAACAATATTTTGAAAATGAACGACGTAGTGTAGGAGAGTATATGCGTGTTGGTGTTGACTACGAGCAAAAGGCACTCATGTAACGATGACATCTGACCACTAGATGTCAGCGACACTCACTGTTGTTCTAAATTTTATTAAGTGTTAACAAAACAATACTTGAATAATTTTGTGAATACTGTGATTTAAATATTAGCCGAACTATGCAGTGAACATGCAATTTTGCTGCTTGATTTATAAAATACTTTGATTCCATCATTGCTCTGTCAGTCAAGTTGAGGATGAATAAAGTTTTGTTGTGAATAGAAGTCGGTTGGTTCCACGGAGACAAAGCTGAGACGAGTAGTGTTTTGTGTGTGCTCCTGTGACTGGTGACGTCTGGGACAATAATCCTCAATTTCCGTTTGGTGGAGAGCATGAAAAAGTAAAACGAACAACAGAAGATCATTTAAAAGAGGCGGCCAGTTTATGAAGTGTGACACAGTGCCGTGGAAGGATAAAGCACTCCATATCCAAAACAAGGAGGAGGTACCTCATGTTCTTCGCTCTATCTTCAATTCTCTTGACCGGCCCAATGAGTTTAGCTAGGGGTAGCTAGGTGTTTAGCCCAAATTAAATAACTGGTCTCTATGGGACAGTGTCAGTGAAGCAAACTGTATTCATCTTCCCAACAACTGTTGATACCACAGTGCGAAGTTCAGAAAGGCCACAGTCCGTGGTGAAGTTCCCCAAGGCACCCTCCTGCTCGGATTGGATTTTCCCACAGAGCATGTGTGACGCCCTGGCTGGGCCAGGTAGTCACAGATAGGGCCCCGCACTACACCAGTCCCCTAACAAGGTGACAGCCGCCAAACATTTAAAACCCTAGTCACCTCCCTCAGTTCTTGATGATAACACACCAGTGGCGGAGCCCAGCTGTTGACACGCCCACCGAGGAGTTCAGAGGGCCTGGAGCGGGAAAAGTAGTCAGTTGAGTTCAGTCAGTCTAGTCTGTTAGTGGAGGTGAAGTAAAGTGGAGGCAGGCCTGTGTGTCAAGTCTGCAACTAACTGACAGGTGCCAGGGTAGGAGCCCGGGCACCTTTCGCTAGGAGGCAGACGGAGGCCTCTTCCTGCAGGAGCCGGGAAGACGGCTCGATGGAACCGTGGTGGACTGGGAAAGGGTAGTGGCCCACCGGTACTGACCCGGGGAACCGACTCGGAAACCGGAGCACAAAGGTTGGTACTCAGACCCTGAAGCTAGGTACAGAAGCTACTGGGGGCTAGCTAATTAACTGATTGCGGCCAGGACTTTAGGTCCTGTCCCACCCAAAGTCCCAACTGAAGGCAACAGCCCAACGAGGGGGATAGAAAGCCACCTCCACGGCAGAGAGATCACACGGCCCAGAGTCTGCGGCCAAAGGGCTGCTTCGACAACCACAAGCCAGGGAGCGGATTCCTGGAGTTGCAAGCACAGGTAGTCCACCATCACAAAACAGGTGCAGGAGAAAGGCAGAGACCACCAACCGGGTGGGGGACCAAACTGCAGCCGGCTGCAAGCACCGACCACCATCACCTTGCTTTACCAGAGACTCGTGTGTGTTTACTAATAGTGAGTACATCAGTGCCCTCCGGTCACCCATCTCCCTGCACTGCCCAACTACTCCCACAACGGGTCCCGGGGACACCATCCCTACCCACGGAGGGGTTAACAACTTGCTGCGCAACATCTTCCCTGGGTGCCCCATAACTGCAGCGGTAGTGTCCACCTTCACCACAACCCATGGGTGGCGTCACGAACTCAAACAAGATCGTTCGGAGTCGCTCGTAGGTGTCACACGCAACAACGTCGCTAACGGCGACGGAAGTGTACCGCCCCAGGGCTCGGCCGGTTGCCGAGCCGCTCGGATCCGTGCTCGTCGGTGGGTGGCTCGAGCTCCTCCCGGATCCTGGGATCACGTCGCTCTGAAGGGAAGCTGGCGCTACGTGTCGGGATTTTGGTGGGGAAGGTTCATGGCTAAGGCCGTGGCGTTTAGGGATGTAAGTTGGTGACGCCACCCACGAGCTGTGGTGAATGTGGACACCACCACTGCCGTTAACTAGGCTCCCAGGGACGGTGTTATGCAGCCTGGTGTTGACCCCTCCGTGAGCAGGGGGTGATGGTTCCGGGGCCCGGTGGTTGTGAGGTGCGGGCAAGATGGTGTGGTGAGGTGCGGGCAAGACAGTGTGGTGCGGTGTGTGGCTCGAGGGCACTGTTGTACTCACTATGACAGATACACCGGAGTTTCTGGTAAACCAACAAGGATGGTGGTCAGTGCCCGCAGCCTGCTGCTCTTTGCCCCTTTCTCAGGTTGGTGGTTCCCGCCTTTCTCCTGCACCTCTGTGGTAGAACTTGACTGCCTATGCTTCAGTAGCAGTAGTCTGCTCCCCGGCTTTATGTGTGTCAGGGAACCCGTTTGCCCGCAGGTGCTGGCCCGAGGGATCTCTTTGCCTATACCGTGGCTTTCTATCCCTCTCGGTGGGCTGTTGCCATCTTTCGGGTCTTGGGACGGGAAAGGACCTAAGGTCCAGACCTCAATCAGTGAATTCGACATGGTCCAGTGGCTTCTGGACCTCGTTCTGGGTCTGAGTACCCCTCCTAGTGCTCCGGTTTCCAGTTGGTTCCCCTGTTTGGTACCAGCAGGCTACTACCCTTTCCCGGTCCCTTACGGTTCCACCAGCCGTCTTCCCGGCTCCTGCAGGCGGCAACCACCATCCTCCTTCTGGTCACAGGGTATCTGGGCTCCTACCCAGATCCCTGACAGACATTGACACAGTGTTCCTACTCTCCTCCACTCCCTAACTCATCTGTTTGTGTTTTTCCCGCCTCAGGCTATCCGAACTCCTCGGAAGGTGTGGTCAACTGCCTGGCTCCACCCCCCTGGTGTGAACGTCAAGACCTGAGAGAGGTGACTCAGGGTTTTTAGGTTGGCTGGTTACACCTTATTAGGGGCTGGTGTTTGTGCAGGGGGTCTACCTGTGACTACCTGGCTAGTCCAGGGTGTCACAGAAGTTCGTCACGAATACCGTGACCCTGATGACATATCGTCAGATAAATCGTAGCGTGTAACAGGGCCTTTTGGCTTTGTGATCTTTTTTTGTTTCTATGGTAATGAATGTTACAACACATGAAAGCCTTATGTGTCTAATATACAGTATCTTTTCAAAATTTTGAGTTTGTTGATTATGGCAACAGTGTTCTACACTCGCGGGAAAATAAAATGGAGGAGTCTAATGCGATATTCACAGCAACTGAGAGCAGAGGAGTGATAAAATTCTTGTTTCTGCAAGGAAAATCCGTGAAGGATATTCATGGTGATATGTCGCAGATATTGGGGGATCAAATTTAAAATGGGCAACTTCAGTACCAATGATGAGGAACGTCCTGGACAACTGAGAGTGGTTGTTGTTCCGGAGATCGTCGAGGCTGTGCACAACCTCACACTGGAGAATCGATGAATTTCAGCTAAAGCAATAGAAGATATCATGGGGATTTCACATGAACATGTTTGTGTCATTATCCATGAACATTTGGACATGAGGAAGCTATCTGCAAAGTGGGTCCCCAAATCTTTGACAACAGATCAGAGAAGCATGCGAGTGAAAACTTGCAGGTCCATTTGTCGGTGTTTCCAGACTGATAAGAACTTCTTGGATCGACTGGTCACTATGGATGAGACCTAGATTTATTTGTATGACCCTGAAAACAAGGAGCAGTCAAAAGAGTGGAGGCGTAGTGGTTCTCCTCGTCCAAAGAAGTTCAGGGTGCAAAAATCAGCCACTAAGGTAATAGCATCTTTGTTCTTGGATAAGGAGCGTGTGCTACTAGTGGACTACCTTCAAAAGGTTTCCACCATTTATGCAAGGTGTTACATTTAACTTTTGGACTAATTGAAGGTGGCTCAGAAGACCAAAAGGCATGGCAAGCTGTCCAAAGGAATCTTGTTCCTACAAGACAACGCCTCCACTCACACTGCATAAGCCACCACAGCAAAACTGGCAGAGCTTGGCTTCCAGCTGGTTGACCACCAACCTTATTCACCAGATCTAGCTCCCTATGATTATCATCTATTTCCAAACCTGAAGAAACACCTCAAGAATACCACATTTCACACCATTTCTGATGCCATGGCTGCTACAGATGCCTAATTTGAGGCACAACTGAAATCCTTCTTTTTCTAGGCTTAAAGAACTTGAATTACTGATGTAAGAAGTGTGTTGACATCAGTGGAGAGTATGTGGAATAAATATAAAGTTCCATCATCCTATCTCGTTTCTTTCTGGGTACAGCCAAAGACTTATCAGCAGCCCCTCATATTACTGCAAAAATATCATATAACTGAGACAGAGGAAAAAAGAAATGGAAAGTGTTACTTTTCCATGTGGCTCGGTGGACTGCAGCAACAGAAAATGAAAGCTACAGCAAACTGACCAGATTTCTAGTATACATCTTGTCTATTTCCAACTGTTTAATGTGACTGATATCTTGAGCAGTCTGCTGGTTCTTTGGAAGGCTAGTGGCTTGTTAGTGCAAACTCAGGAGTTATAATATATACTTTTATCAGGGGCTTATGTAGTAGGAGGCATAATGCGCATTTGCCTTGGGCACAGCCTGCAGGGAGCATCATCAGGATTATCTTGCAATGATCAGTGGGAGGCACGGTGGCTCAGTGGTTAGCACTGCTGTCTTGCAGCGCTGGGGTCCTGGGTTCAAATCCCTGGAGTTTGTATGTTCTCCCTGTGTTTGTGTGGGTTTACTCCCACACTCCAAAAACATGCTTATAGGAAACCTAAATTGTGAGCCCCAATGGGCACAGTGTTACCAATGTATGTAATGCTCTGTGGAATTATTAGCGCTATATAAATTAATAAATATTATTATATTATCTGAAATGTCTCCCTGGTAGCTGCTTTTTGCCACCCCCAATTTTGGGATTTGACAGTTCTCTGAATGAGCACTTCCGGGTCAGGGCTACATCAGCAGTGTGATCAGGTTATTTGATCACACTGCTGATATCTTTCTCCACACCACATAGGGGTAAGGAAGCTTGGTGTTGTATGCGTTCCTATGGAGCTGAAGACACCAAAGATTTCTTGTAATAAGGAAAAGGGGGTTCTGGACATAGTATATGGAGCAAGGGGGTAATTTGAGGACACAGTATGAAGAGCGAGGAGAGGGAATTTGAGAACATAGTATGGAGAGCGAGGGGTGGAAATTTTAAGACACTATACAGGTAGCTAGGGTGTTGAGTGGGTGGTGCAGACTCAGTTTGGAGAGTCAGAGGGGGAATTTAAAGACACAGATGACGCCAAGGGGGGTTGGGTGCAGACACAGTATGGGAGAGAAGAGGGGAATTTGAGGACATAGTATGGGGAGTGAGGGAATGTAATTTCTGAACATAGTATGGAGAGCGAGGGTAGAAATTTGAAGACACTGTATGGGGAACAAGGGTGTGGGATGGGTGGTGCAGACTCAGTGTGGAGTGTAAGGGAGAGGGAATTTGAAGACACAGTACAAGGGTAAGGGAGGGTGGGTGCGAACACAATATGGGGTGTGAAAGGAGCAATTTGAGGACATAGTATGGGGAGCGGAGGAGGTGAGTGCGGATACAGTATGGCTAGATCAAATGAAGGAGAAATTTGAGAACACAGTATGGGGAGCAAGGGGGAGATATTTGAGGACATAGTATAGGGAGAGTGGTTCTGGTAGTGAATTCATGTACAAAAAGTGGTCCTGGTGATGTATTCATGTAATGATGGTGGTTCTGGTGATTTAATCATGTACGAATGGTAGTCCTGGTGATGAACTTATGTACTGATGGTGGTCCAGGTGATGTATTCTACTACAGATGGTGGTTCTGGTGATGTATTCCTCTGCTGACAGTGGTTCTTGTGATGTATTACTGTACTTATGAGGATTGTGATGTTGTCTTTCTGTACTAATGGGGGTTCTAGTGATGTTTTTTTATATTGATGACGTGTGTGATGTTGTGTTTCTGTACTGGTGGGGTTATTGTAATTAGTGTTGAGCTACCCCCCCAGTGTTCAAGATCGGTTCGGTTCGACGAACGGCTGCTCAGTTCGGCGAACGTTCGGAGAACGTTCGACGAACACCTTCGAACCCCATTGAAAACAATGGCAGGCAAATACAAACACATAGAAAACACCTTCTAAGGTGTCCAAAAGGTGACAAACAACTCACAAGACACCCCAAACACATGGAGAAGTGACAAGTACATATACTCATGCAAAAACAAAAGAGCTGGACAAGTAAAAGGAGGAGGAGACACAGATATAGGAGTATCTGCAAGTGATCATCGATGCCATTACTGTGCATCTTGAGCCTTGCTCATTTTGGGCTTCCAATCTGGAAAAATGGCCTGAGCTCGCCACTTACGCCTTGGGGATCTTGTCGTGTCCCACAGACAGCATTCTCTCAGAACGTGTCTTCAGTGCTGCTGGTTGTGTGCTGACAGATAAGCGCACGCATCTGTCCAGTGACAATGTGGACAGACTAATGTTCATCAAGATGAACAAATCATGGATCTGCAAGGACTTTTCTACCCCGGTGTCATCCTGGGGAGACAAAAGGCTTGTGGATTTGTGATAGTGCTTCATGCAAATCAATATTTTGAGTTTGCATCTGTTGGACAATTGATGCCACTTAAGTGTTGTCCGGGGCCCAATTTTTGGAAAAAAGGGAGACTCTGGTTGGAGTCCCTATTCTGTATCTTCCTGGTAGCTGTGAATCCCAACCACTCTAGTTATCAGTCCCTTAGATAACTGTATGATTGTACTCACACTACCGGCATCCACAGATAGTTTTAACTCAACCAGAAACGATGACTTGTAGAAAGACCAGGAGAAACGCTGTAGTTTTCTTCTAGAATCTTGTATTAAGTACTATACAGAAGCCAACTAAGGGAGGAAAATAGGGACAAACTTCATATAGTCTAAATCTACCTAGTAACAATAAGGAATTTCCCGATAGGAGGAAAAATATGCAATGCAAGAAATATAAACAACAGGTTGTTCCCATTCAGGGGACACAACACTCCCCGTCTGAAATCATCTGATTTCACAAGTCCTTGTACGATGTAAGGAGTCGATCCTGTCCCTCGATGTCATGAAACCTGTAACGAGACAAGAGAGAAACACAAAAATTGCAACGGTAATGCACTGAATTCAAGTCCATGCTTGGTCGATGACACATAGTCCTTGCGTAAAAATGTAAAAGTAGAAAAATGTAAAATGTAAAATGAACTCAAGTTCAACAAACCCATCTTCAGATTGGGGAAGCCGCAAACATGCCAACTCTTTCTCCAACCTAATAATCCAACGGTAAAGTTTTAGTCCAAAAGAAACGTTCAAGGTTCAGTTGGACACGGACAGGTGTGTCTCAGTACAACAGGGGTAAGGAAAGGTACGCTCCCCGCCGTGGCAGTATCCAACGACAAAATTAGTTCATGTAATGTCTTTCTTTGGTAAAAGTAGCACGAGTTCAGTGACTGGACGAAAGAAGTTGAACCGCCCTTCGTCACCTTCACTTCTACCTTCTGGGTCTTTCCATCGTCGCTGAGTACAGGCTTGGTGATGAGTCCCATTGGCCACTCGTTGCGATGAGCCTCTCTGTCTTTCAGCAAGACAACGTCTCCTACTTGCAGGTTAGGAGATGACTTCTGCCATTTGTGACGGCTTTGAAGCAGATGCAAATACTCGGTCTTCCACCGATGCCAGAACACATTGGACAGATGTTGTACTTGCTTCCATTGACGTCAGGAAAATCTCCTTTTCATTGAAGTCCCCAGGAGGGACTGAAACAGCTCCAATTTTCTGTGTGAGGAGTGTGGCTGGAGTGAGAATCATTGGAGCGTCGGGGTCGGATGATACAGGAACCAGAGGTCTGGCGTTTATTATAGCAGATACCTCTGCGAGGAAGGTCACCAGCACTTCGTGGGTGAGAGGAAGTTTGTGATTTAGTAGCATGGAATCAAGGATTCTTCATGCGATTCCGATCATGCATTCACAGGATCCACCCATGTGTGACAAGTGTGGGGGATTGAACACCCAGGTACAGCCGTTATCAGCCAAGAAGTTGTTTAGCTGCAGTTCCTTACAAGCCCCTGTGAAATTAGTTTCACAGTTGGACCGGAATTGTTTGGCAGGTTCTTTGTGGATGACAGCAGGATGATTCACGCACATGTGCCAGCCGTGGCACGTTGAAGACTTGTAGTCGGTGAAACAGTGAGCGATGTGAATAAGACGAGCTACGGCTCGTACTGCAGGTGACCAACTTGAGAAGCGCTCAAAGCGATGAGGTCTCAACTTCTGTTTTGATGTCACTGAAGTGTAGCAAGCGGAGATGATTGGTCTAATTTCCTTGTTGGGTTCTGGTTCCAGCAGCTCGTACATGTTGCCTACGTAGTTATCTCAGGTCTCCTCGTATAAGATACTTTGAGGTGTCAGCCACATGTTGTAGCCGAGTTTGGACACAGCAGTGAGTCTCGTTCCTCGGTCAGCTGGGTTTTGTTCGGTGGGAATGTGGTGCCACTGTTCAGCATGATCTCTGTTGAGGATATTTTGCATAAACTCGACAAAGTGTTTCTCCATCTCTGGTTGTCTTTTCAAGGTGCGTTTTAGAGAGGAGAACCTTGTGGTTGCTTGCTGGGAGTTGTTTGGCAACCTTGGCCTTGGAGACCGAAAGGGTAAAGGGGCTACCCAACTGTTAGAGTCATTTTGAGAGAACTCTTTATCGATAATCTTTATGAATTTCTTGTCTTCTCTCATCGGTGCCAATTTGTTGTCTTTGTTTGTAGACTCGAACACTGTTGACCCAAAGTTGTCATCCCAGAGGTGGTGTGCGTCCACGCAGTCGGGCGGCTGCTGTCGCCACCTGGTGATGCTCAGCCTTTCTTTCACCCAGGAGTGATGCAGACATGGTTGAAAGTGAGTGCTGCGGCCATTTGGGAGGATGTGTGTCTTGTAGGAGGAGATCGTGTCGGGACTTTTCATTTTGCCTACGCAGACGTTTCCTATGATCACCCAGCCTAAGTCGTAGCACTGAGCGAATGGCGCGTTGTGTGGCCCGTTGATTTGTGGCGTACTTTGTGTAGCCGGAAGATGTCCCTTCCAAGCAGAATCAGGATTTTTGCACTGGGATCTTGCTGGCGATAGTTCTCAGGTGAGAGTGGTGAAGAGCTGCCTCCGGTTTGCCGGTATCTGGTTGCACTCGACGAGTGTCAGTAGAGGTATCTCTACGGTATTTTCAAGAGATGTTACCACGAGACCACTGGCTCTTCTTCCGCAAGCTTCTGAGATGCCGCTGCAAGTACCTAGTGTGTAAGGGTAGGCATTTCCTTTTAAGCCGAACAAGTTGAAGAGTTCAGGCCTGGCAAGTGACCTGTTGTTCTGGTCGTCCAGGATGCTGTACACCTTCACGGCCCTTTCTGGGGGACCGTTGGGATATACCCTTACTAGGCATATTTTCGCACAAGACTTGTCCCAGAGATCTTCTCCGCAGACTTCGGTGCATGAGGAGGATACTGTGAGGTGGTTTGCAGCTTGGCCTGTACTCTCCCCGCCATGACTTGTGGTAGGAGAAGGTGTAGGTGCAGGATCAGGCTGAGATGGGTGGAGCGCTTGTACGTATTCCGTGCTGTCACACTCCATGCACTTAATTGTAACCTTACAGTCCATGGCAAGGTGTTCTGTAGAGGCACAACACCTGAAACATACCCTAAACCTTTTCAAGAGTTCCTTTCGTTCTTGAAGGGGTTTCTTCCTGAAGCCAATGCACTTTTTCAGTGGTCTGGCAGTTTGTAAATAGGACACTGGCAGTTCAGATTTTCCGCCCTCCCGCCTTCATTGCCTTTGTCTGGTGCCGACGTTGGTGTAGGTGGTAGAACATCGGTTCTTTTGACTGATACTGGGCCCCTATGTTTTCTGTCATTTTGATGAGTGCTCTCATACCAGGGAGCTAGTGAAGTGGTGTCGGTGGGTTCTCCACAGGTGAAGCTGGGGTCTGCCTTACGTTCCTCGATGCCATTGATAAACTCGCAGAAGTAGGAGAATGGAGGGAAGGAGACTTGGTGCTCTTTTTTATAGTTTGTTCCTACCGTGCTACACCTTTCCTGCACGTTGTAAGGTAACTTGGCAACTGTGTTTCCAGCGGTGTCCAGGTAGCTAAGGCCAGGTAGGTGTGTATCTGTTTTGGCCAGCTGGAGCTCGGAGAGCAGGTCGCTGAGTGCCTGGTACTTTGAAGCATCCTTGCCAGATATTTTGGGAAGGTCGTATAGTTGTTTCAGCAATGCATCTTCAATTGCTTCAGGACTGCCAAAGCCTTTCTCTAGTCTGTCCCATGCGGTTGCGAGACCAGTTGTTGGGTCACTGATGTAGACAGATCTGAGTCTCTTGATTCTCTAGGTAGACCGTGGCCCTAGCCACCTGATTAGCAAGTCCAGCTCTTCGGCAGCCATAATGCTGAGGTCACGCGTTGCGGTTTTGAAGGCACACTTCCACCCTCTGTAGTTTTTGGGCTGGTCATCAAACTTTCTGAGACCGGTGTTGGTGAGTTCTCATCGGATCATGTACCTCGCAAAGTCGAACATGTCTGATCTTTCCGACATTGGGGGTACATTTGCTGACTGTGTGGTGCTGGTTGTGTGGTTCATAGCTTCTTGGTTCGGGAACATGGGAAAGTACGGAGTGGCGTAGGGATTTAGACCAGTGATCGGTTTGGTGTGTACAATCTCTGTTGTATACGGAGCTGGAACTACACAGTTGTTGGGAGTGTAGCGCCTTGCCGGCACGTTAGGTTGCATGTAGACATGGGCATATGGAGGTTGCTGATGCGCAGGGTGTGGCTGTACATTGGAATATGAAGCAGGTTCAGGCTTGAAAGTCTGAGGTGCATTGGACTGACCTGGAAGGCTGGAAGCTGTAGGTGGATCAGTGTCTTGAAGTTCTGGAGAAGTGTTAGCTGTGACGGGAATGTTGATGGTAGTTGTCAGTTCGTCGGCTTGGCTCAGCACGTAATCTCTTGTACGCTTAAGTGAGTCTTCTGTGTCTAGATAACACAAACTGTCGCTGCCTTCTTGGCTCCCATCCAGAGCTTGCTCAAAAACCTTTAGCCTTGCCATGGCCACCACATGTTCACATTCCTTCTGAAGGGCTTCAATTTCTGCCTTTTTGCTTGCAGATTCTGCAATTGTCTCTGCTTCCTTGCGTGCAGATTCTGCTTTCATCTCTGCTTCTCTCTGGGCGAAGATGGCTTGTACTTTTGTTGTTTCTGCTTCAGCGAGCGCCTTTATGAGCTGCTTGTTGAGGGTTGAGTACCTTGATGAGCCTGATTTGAGTGAGTGCCTTGAGCTCTTAACGGACCTGGATTTGTAAGATGCCACTCCTGACATTTGCGCCATTTTTACTTCAGTCTCGCTCACAATGTCGTGCACAGTTTGGTCTCGTTCAGCATTAACTTGTTGGAAGTCCTGTAGTTGTTTTTGAGACTCAGACGATTTGATCTCAGCAGGGTAGAGGAATATTTTTTACAAATCTCTTTGTAGGACCGGTATGCTGAGTACAGTTGTTCAAGGGCTCCCTCTGGTGGTAGCTCATGAGCACCGGGCGCAGATAAAACAGTCACTTGTTTTTGCACTCTTTGCCACAATAATGTTGTGTGGGTAAGCAGTTCACTTCTGGCTGTTTCTAGGTTCTCTTTAACTTTCCATGTTGGTCTGGTCAACCGCTTAGATCCCAGTGCCGGTATAGTGACCTGGTGGCTTATTTCCCCTGCACTTGTCTTTGGTTGGTGGATCCCCGTGGCTTAGAGCAGCTGGGTGTCCCCTCCTGGTAGTCTCTTAACGGCAGTCCGTATGACGGTAGCGTGAACCTTGTGGGGTTGCAGTCTCTGGTACTGTTCCCCGGTTCTCCCATTGCTATTAAGTCCCAAACTTCAAGGTCAGTGAGGTCCTTGATGGTCCCCTCACTGTGCAGATTTTATCAGGTCTGTCTGGAGCATTTGCCTGACCGAGGATACTGTACCCTGTTGGTGTGTGGTTCCGGGAGTACACCACCATACTCCACCGGTAACCAACCGCCTGGGACCTCAGGTCACTGTCACACTCCTGTCAGTGCTTCCTTTCTCTCTCACCGTTACTGACTCACTGCTCACTGTCTGCCCCTCCAACCTGGTCGTCTAGTGGACTGGATTGGCTCCACCTCTAGGCAGCCATCCCTTGGTCCAACCCTAGCCTGGTACCAGTCTGTGGGGGAATTTGGGGAAGTACAGGGTTTTTTGGATTGTCTGGTTGTTACCGACACTGGTCTTCTGGGTCCCTAGGGGGTAGGCCCTGCATCCTGGTGGGGATGCAGTACCTTGTAGCTCCCTGATAGCTTCAGGGGCGCTACACTTGTCATTCATAATGTGTAATATTTGTGGACCAACAAAAATGCCTTCCTTAATCTTCACATCAGTTATTCTTGGGAACATTTCTCTGAAATAATGCAACCTTCTGAATCCTTATTCATTGCTTTTACAAAATTTTTCAGCAGCCCGGATTTTATGAAAAATGGAGGCAGAAATGTATCTGCCTGTGAGTCAACTGGTTATGGATTTACCAATTCCTTATATAGGAAGTAGTACAATACAAATGAAACATCAGTACTTGGTATGTCCGAGCTGCAAGCCAATCAGTAGTGTCACTACTTTTGAATTTCCACAGATGTTCCAATTGTAGTTGCTGTACTTGATGTGTTTTAAAAACAGTTTCATGTTCTCATATGTTTCTTTCATGTGTGCAGCATATCCAACAGGTATTGAAGGAAGACCATTACCATTGTTTAACAAGACATCCTTGAGGCTTAAAACTGATGAGTCAATAAAGAGACACCACTGTTTCAGCTTAAGCTTACAACCCAAAGCTGCAACAACTCATCAATGATGGTGCAGAAGCTCAGATGATGATGATTATTATTATTATTATTATTATTATTATCATTATTAATAATAATAATAATAATAATACATAGTTACATAGTTACTAAGGTTAAAAAAAGACCTAGGTCCATCTAGTTCAACCTTCTTCCACCAGTTCTACATTTGGTCACAAAGTCATTTATAACCAACAATGTTGTGTGTACTGAGGAAATCATCCAGCCCTTTTTTGAAAGCTGTTATAGTATCTGCCATTACTACCTCTTGTGGTAGGGCATTCCACAGTCTGACTGCTCTAACTGTAAAGAACCCTTTCCTATTTAGCTGTCGGAATCGCTTTTCTTCCACTCGCAGTGAATGCCCCCTGGTCCTTAGTATTGTCTTCAGAAGAAATAAGTCATTTGCCAGTCCTTTATATTGACCACACATGTATTTATACATATAAATGAGATCTCCTCTGAGACGTCTTTTCTCTAAGCTAAACATTATCTAACTTTTTCAGCCTGTCATCATATGGGAGGTCTCCATTCCTTGTAATAATCTAGTTGCCTGCCTTTGAACTGACTCTAACTTTTGAATGTCTTTTTTAAAATGTGGAGCCCAAAACTGAATCCCATATTCCAGATGTGGCCTTAGGGGTGCTTCACACATAGCGAGATCGCTACCGAAATCGCTGCTACGGCACGGTTTTAGTGACGCAACAGTGACCTCATTAGCGATCTCGCTGTGTGTGACACTGAGCAGCGATCTGGCCCCTGCTGCGAGATCGCTGCTCGTTACACACAGCCCTGGTTCGTTTTCTTCAAAGCCGCTCTCCCGCTGTGACACACAGATCACTGTGTGTGACAGCGAGAGAGCGACTAAATGAAGCGAGCAGGGAGCAGGAACGGGCATCTGGCAGCTGTGGTTACCCAATATTTACCTTAGTTACCAGCCTCCGCAGCCCTCACGCTGCCTGTGCTGCCGGCTCCGGCTCTCTGCACATGTAGCTGCAGTACACATCGGGTTAATTAACCCGATGTGTACTGTAGCTAGGAGAGCAGGGAGCCAGCGCTAAGTAGTGTGTGCGGCTCCCTGCTCAACCCGATGTGTACTGTAGCTAGGAGAGCAAGGAGCCAGCGCTAAGCAGTGTGCGCGGCTCCCTGCTCTCGCGGTTATGATCGCTGCTTCGGCTGCTGTGTTTGACAGCTAAGCAGCGATCATAACAGCGACTTACAAGGTCGCTGTTACGTCACAGAAAATGGTGACGTAACAGCGACCTCGTTGTCGTTGTCGCTTAGTGTGAACCAGCCCTTACAAGTGATTTATAGAGGGGTAATAATACGTTGGGATCACGGGATCTAATCTCTCTTTTTATACACCCTAGAATCTTGTTTGCTTCTGCAGCTGCTGCTTGACATTGAGTGCTGCTGCTCAGCTTATTTGTAATGAGAATACCCAAGTCCTTTTCCTGTTCTGTAGTCCCGAGTTTACTTCCATTTAAAGTATACGTAGTTATAGGATTACTCCGTCCTAGGTGCATTACTTTACATTTATCAACATTAAATCTCATTTGCCAAGTATCTGCCCATTCTGACATCTTATCCAGATCTTTTTGTAATATTATACTATCAAGGTCAGTTTTTAATATCCTACATAGTTTGGTGTCATCAGCAAAGACTAACACTTTACTATCAATCTCATCCACAAGGACATTAATAAAGAGATTAAAAAGAATTGGTCCTAGCACAGATCCCTGCGGCACCCCACTGATGACTATGGCCCATTTAGAGAATGTACCATTTATGACTACTCTTTGTTTCCTATCTTTTAGCCAATTCCTTACCCAGTTGCATATAGTTTCCCCTAGTCCTTGCTTCTGGAGCTTTAGTATAAGGATATTATGTGGTACAGTCAGTGGCGTAACTAGAGTTTGATGGGCCCTGGGGCAAAATTTGGACCGGGCCCCCCCCTCCACGTACACCGACACCTAGGGTATGGGATAATGACACTGACACTTGGCTCATACCCTCAGCACCCAGATTTCCCATGATCTGAAATCCCTCTATCAGAACACAGCTTTTCCATGTTCTGATATCCATCTTGTCCTCGGCACCCAGCTTTCCCATGCTCTGCTATACATCATTCCCTCAGCACCCAGCTTTCCCATATCAGAGCATGAGAAAGCTGGGTGCTGAGAGCTGTATAACAGAAAGCGAAGGAGAGAGGTGTTCAAATGCCGCGCCAAAGGATCACTTATGCAGATGTTCAGATCAATGTCACTTTATTGTCATACAGGTCGACGCGTTTCCGGAGCATCTGCCCCCTTCATCAGGACCACCAGGAATAGAAATAACATCAAAATTTGATGTTATTTCTATTCCTGGTGGTCCTGATGAAGGGGGCAGATGGTCCGGAAACGCGTCGACCTGTATGACAATAAAGTGACATTGATCTGAACATCTGCATAAGTGATCCTTTGGCGCGGCATTTGAACACCTCTCTCCTTCGCTTTCTGTTATCTGCTGTTATGGTGGCTGCAGCCGAGGATCGACAGTACATGCGTTTATAGTGGTTGTGACTCTCACAACTGCAATTGGTGAGTATTTGACTCCCCCTCCCTACCCCACACATATTGGGGTAAGACCCTATTTGCGCTTGTTTTTCCACAGTCTTTTTCCGTACTGAGAGATGTATAGCAGAGCATGGGAAAGCTGGGTGCTGAGGGAAAGAGCCTTTTTCCCTCAGCACAAAACATTTCCATCCCATGCTTGTATCTTTGTCCCCCCATGTATATAGTTCTCCAAATACTATAATGGCCCCCACATAGCCTTCCATATAGTATAAAGGGTCCCACATAACCCTTCATATATTAGAATGCACCACCATAGTCCTCAATGTATTATTATGCATTTCCCATAGTCCTCCATGTATTATAATTCACCCCATAGTTCTCCATGTATTATACTGCACCACAGTCCTCCATGTTTTATAACGCACCCCCATAGTCCTCCATATATAAAGTAGCCTCCATAGTCCTCCATATATTATAATGTAGCACCATAGTCCTATATGTATTACAATGCAGCCCCATAAACCTTCATATTGTATTATGCAGCCCCATACTCCTCCATGTATAATGTTCCCATATAGTCCATGTATAAGGTGTCCTTCATGTTTATTATGGAGCCCCATAGACCTCCATGTATAATGCATCCCCATAGACTTCCATGTGTAATGCAGCCCCATAGACCTCCATGTATCATGCAGCCCCATAGACCTCCATGTATCATGCAGCGAGCCCCCTAGGGTCTCCATGTGTCATTCAGCCAGCCCCTTCCCAGGCCTCCATGAGGCATGCAGCCAGCCCCCCCCCAGGGCCTCCATGTCTCATGCAGCCAGCCCCCCCAAGGGTCTCCATGGGGCCTGGCTGCAGGACACATGGAGTCCTTGGGGGGGCCCTGGCTGCAGGACACATGGAGTCCTTGGGCTGCAGCCCATGTGTCCTACAGCCAGCACCCCCCCCGGGCCTCCATGTGTCCTGCAGACAGGGCCCCCCAAGGACTCCATGTGTCCTGCAGCCAGCCCTCCCCCAGGGCCTCTATGTGTCCTGCAGCCAGGGCCCCCCTCAAGGACTCCATATGTCCAGCAGCCAGCCCCCCCCCCCAAGGGCCTCCATGTGTCCTGCAGCCAGGGCCCCCCCAAGGACTCCATGTGGCCTGCAGCCAGCCTCCCCATGTACTCACTGACTTATAAAAAAAATATAAATAAATAAAACAAGTACTCACCTGTCTTCTCCTTCCACCGCAGCTCTGTCCTCACCTCTACTTGTTTCACCACTGCCCGTCCTCACCTCTGTCCTCGTTTTCCCGTGGCTCCAGTCGGCGTCCTCCTGTGCTCTGTGCTCTCACCACACACAGCAGTCGCACAGGAGTGACATCACCGCAGGCACAGGGGAAGACTGATGATGCAAAGAGTGGCGCCGGCCACTCTATGCAATATCAAAGCACTGCAGTGTGCGCGGTGATGGAAGCTCGGTGACGGGAGCGCGGTGCGGTGAGTGAAGAGAGCGCAGTGCGGTAAATGATGGGAGCGCGGTGACAGGAGCGCGGTGACAGGAGCGCGGTGACAGGAGCGCGGTACGGTGAGTGACGGGAGCGCGGTGCGGTGAGTGACGGGAGCGCGGTGCGGTGAGTGACGGGAGTGCAGTGCGGTAAATGACAGGAGTGCGGTGCGGTGAGTAATGGGAGCGCGGTGACAGGAGCGCGGTGACAGGAGCGCTGACACCAGGCGGGGGGCCTGGTGTCAGCGGCGGCGACCGGGTCATATAGCGGCCACCGCGCCACGTTGTCTGCGGCAGAACAGCGCAGCTCCTCTCTCACAGAAAGGAGCTGGCTGCTGATCTGCTGGGCGGCAGCGGGCCCCTAACCTCCCGGGCCCGGTCTCAGTCGCGACTGCTGCGACCGCGGTAGTTACGCCCCTGGGTACAGTATCAAATGCCTTTGCAAAGTCCAAATAAATCACATCAGCTGCATTACCAATATCCAGGTTTGCACTTACCCCCTCATAGAACCCCAACAGGTTGGTTAGACACGATTTATCTTTCATGAAGATAATGTGGCACCTGCTTTGGGAGCTATCTATAGAGTGCCACCAACATTCACCTCTACAGATGCTGCTTCTTTTTTTGAACTGCAGAAAACTACAATTCCCAAGGTGCCTTTTAAATCTGAGGGGAGGAGGAGCAGCAGAAGAGACTAAGATGAATTGGTGGAACATAGGGAAGAAAAAGGGAAGCAGGGTTTGTACTGTGGTGTGTGAGGAGGTTCAGCTATTTTGCAGGAGTGAAGCTGCGACTCCTTGTGATGAGAAACTGAGTTTGGAAGCTATATGACATACTATTGATAGAAACTGCCATCTTCCAGGTTTCCCACTCAGAAGAAGGATTTTGCCTACCGTTCCCATACTCTCCAAGCTATTGGATCCGGAGGCTCCAGTGTGGGCTAGTCTGAGAAAATAGACCTGCTGCAGACAGAAGTGAGTAGGGCATTGCTAGGACTTGTAGCTCTTTTATTGGAAAAGTGTACTGAAGTTATTCATAAGGGAGTGTACCTGGAACTTGTAGTTCTACAGTCTGAGAAGTGTGCTGAAGCAAATTACAAGGCCGTGCTAAAGAGGACTTTTGATTGCACTAATTAGGAGTTTGTATAGGACCAGCCCTGGGGAAATACTGCCTTCATTACCTTAAGTAGAATAGATACACACGCCACTTCTGGTATGATGGTGCACAAGTAGATTCTAAAATCGTCTTCAATCAATTACAGAAAACTTGACACTCATATGGTGATTGAATGTTTTTAATGACAATTTTTTCAAGCCAGCAAAATACAGAAGTTTCGGTCTGTCAAGACCTTTATCAATGTGCGAGGCTCAATATTGCTATAGGTGCCTTGGCTGGTGTGTAATTGTTTAAAGAATCAGCAAACAATACTGAGAGGAGTCCTGCGATGTCCACTGCTGTGAAAAAGCCATATCTGAGACTGGCTAATAAAAGAAAAACATTATTATGGGCAAAAGAACACAGACATTGGACAGAGGAAGATTGGAAAAAAGTTATGGCCAGACAAATCGAAGTTTGAGCTGTTTGAATCACACAGAAAAACATTTGTGAGATGCAGAGCAACTGAAAAGATGCTGGAATAGTGTCTGATGCCATCTGTCAAGCATGCTGGAGGAAATGTGATGGTCTGGGGTTGCTTTGGTGCTGGTAAAGTGAGAGATTTGTACAAGGTAAAAGGGATTTTTAATAAGGAAGGCTATCACTCCATTTTGCAACGCCATGCCATACCCTGTGGACAGCACTTGATTGGAGCCAATTTCATCCTACAAGAGGACAATGATCCAAAGCACACCTCCACAATATGCATGAACTATTTAGGGAAGAAGCAGGCAGCTGGTATTCTATCTGTAATGGAGTGGCTATGGTACGCAAAAAGTGCTCATCAAGCCAATCTAACTTGTGGGAGGGGCTTCTGGAAGCATGGGGTGAAATATCTCAAGATTACCTCATCAAATTAACAGCTAGAATTACAAAGGTCTGCAAAGCTGTAATTACTGCAACAGAAGTTTATCAAAATAAAGATTAAAGGGGTTTCCACTACTCGAATAATCGTAATCCCTTGTCCATCCCTATGTATCTGCCAATCATTGCTGACTTCCCTGTCCGCTCCTTTGGACAAATCAAGACATATAGTGGAAGTGAGAGCTGCAGCTGCTCGCTCACTTTCTCTTTTTACGTACGTGGCAGAGGAGAGCACAACCAGCGCTGATTGACCACAGGGATTGCGTGACATTGCATAGTTACGTGATCCCCGGGAGATGCAGTACTGACACTGCCGGAATGGTACAGGCACAGGAGATGAGTATGTGTTATTTTGTTGGGGGAAAACAGAGGGATGCAGAAGGGGTTGTCCAAGTGATGGATAACCTTCTTAACTAAAAAACAAAAAACAAAGCAAAGTAAAAAAAAACCTACTGCCTCCTCTAGAAATGACTTGAAATTCTCAGTTATTGCAGCACTAGCACTGCACAAGCAGATTAAACTACACGTGTAATATATCAAAATAAATATTACATAACTTAGACAAATTATATAACTTCTATTTTAATGTTTCATAATAACTAGAAAAATAACTTCAACATAAAACATGTTTCCTTTGTTATATTTGCCAAGCCCAACTATTCTTGAAATGGGAAAAAAAGACCACAATAGTTATGTCAATAGTCCAAAAATAAAAAAATATTTTCTCTGTTAAACTAAAATGGCTAAAATCTGACTGGTCTTGAAGGATCAAAATATCCTAGACCTGAAAAGGTTAAAAAAAATCCTATGGTATGCTCTCTTCTTTTCCCCAGTTGTTATGTACCTGTTATACAGTACACCCAAAATTTAACCTTGTACTTTCATGATGTAGATCAGAGGTCTCAAACAAGCAGGCCGCATGCAGCCCCTTAGGCTGCTTCTTGCGGCCCGCAGCCCCCTTGATGATCACGGCCGGTGCAGAGGCTGCAGCAGTCAGTGCTTTATTTCAGACGATTTGCCGTTACTGAGCAGAGTCAAGCTCTGTGCACAGCTATTGTAGCCACTGGTCAATTAGAGGCCAGTAGCTGAAGCGTATGACGTCACCTGCTTACCTCTGATCGGCCAGCGGCAGAGCAGCATGTCTGAAGTAAAGTACTGACTAACTGCAGCACCAGTGGAATGATCACCAAGGGTGCCATGGACTTGAAGAACACAAGGGAATGGAGGACAGCCAGGTGAGAAGTGTGGTGCTGTATCCTGTGGCCCCCAGGCCGACTTTCGGGAACCGCAGTGCTCAGGCTGGCCGCACTTTCATGGCTTCCAGCAGGTAAATCCACACCAGCACATAGCGTTCTCTGCTGAGCGCTACGTCTAGGGAAAGTTCATCTGTGGGCGGAGCTAGTGCGCTGTGTGCTGAGTTGCACAGATAAAAAGAGCAGCCGAAAAACCAACATCCCGCTGAGCTGACCGTCTCCCCCAACTGCAGTGCTGCCTTTATACCTACCAGAATTGACTATTCCCCATCCACAGTGTTCCCTGTATACCCCCTAGAACTGTCTGTCCTCCCAACCACAGCGTGGCCTGTATACACCCCAGAACTGTCTGTCCCCAACCCCAGTGCTGCCTGTATAACCCAGAACTCTGTCCCCCTAACCCCAGCACTGCCTGTATACTCCCAGAACTGTCTGTCCTCCAATCCCAGCACTGCCTGTATACCCCCCACAACTGTCTGTCCCCCCCCAGCGCTGCCTATATGCCCCCAGAACTGTCTCCCCAACCCCAGCACTGCCTGTATACCCCCAAGAACTGACTGTCCCCCCAACACCAGCACTGCCTGTATACCCTCAGAACTGTGTGTCCCCAGACCCCAGTGTTGTATACACCCCCATAACTGTCTGTCCTCCAACCCCAGTGCTGTATACTCCACCAGAAATGTCTGTCCCCTGACCTCAGTGCTGTATATCCTACCAAAACTCTGTTCCCTGACCCCAGTGCTATATACCCCCAGAACGGTCGGTCCCCCCCACCCCAATGCTGTCTACCCCCGAGCTGTGTCTCCCCCATCCCAGTGCTGTATACCCACCAGAGCTGTATGTCCCCCAGTCCCCCACCCCAGTGCTGTATACCCCCAGAGCTGTGTGTGTATGTGTGTGTGTGTGTGTGTGTGTGTGTGTGTGTAGACACATTTGTAAAAGGGGACAGTGATGGGCACATTACTACAGGATGGGGACAAGGATGGGCACATTACTACAAGGAGACCAGGATAGCCACATTACTACAAGGGGACCAAGATGGGCACATTACTTTCAGGAGACCAGGATGAGCATATTACTACTAGGGGACAAGTATGGGCACATTGCAACAGGATGGGGCACATGACTACAAGATATGGAACATTACCACAGGATGGGCACACTACTACAGGATGTGGCATTTTTCTACAAGAAGGGGAACAGGATGGGGTACATTAGTAAAAGATGAGAAAATGTAAAAAAAATATAATTAAAAAAAGCATGATTTTTTTCACCATTAAAAATGCTTTTTTATATATAAACAAAAAAGTGCATTTTTTATAATAAACAAGCAAAATCTGTTCAAAAACAGTGATCCAAAGTTGTAAAGAAAAATAAATGGTACCACTAAAAACATCACTTGGCCCTACAAAGAATGCGGCCCCCAAATTATTTTTATATATATATATATATATATATATATATATATATATATGTATATATATATATATATATATATATATATATATATATATATATATGAGGCCCATATACCCAGCTGAGTTTGAGACAAGTGATGTAGCTCATCATATTCTACAGTGTATACTGTATGTGCACCCATATATTACACTTATATTAACAGGTATGCTTACCTTTGTTTTTCAGTTTGCTTTTTAGTACCTTTGGGGATGTGGCCGCCTTCTTGATCTGGGCACTTTTTCTACTCAGCTTTCCGGGTTCAGGTGTTAAAGGGAACCAAACATCAGGATTTTTGTATATAAGGTGCAGCCAGTGCAGTACTGGCACTATCAGGCACATTGTGTACATACCATTAGGGGGCAGCTCGGGTGTTTAGTCAGTGAAATCCAACTTTATAAAGTTTGAAAATTTGTGCACTTTTTGATTGACGTGTGCACCTCTCTCCTAATGTCCGGGCGGGTTATGCATGTGTTCCCTGCCCCCCCCGCGCCACTTGTTCCTCCCTCCCTCTGACTGTATGTAAATTTCTCTCTTCAGAAACATGGCGCCGGAGTTGGCACCTGCACATAGCGCTTATCTCCGGCGCCATGTTTCTGAAGCCCGCAATACCTTGTACTGTGCATGAGAGGGCGGCGAATGCACCCTCGCTCCTTCAGATCCCGTTGTGACCATGGGAGCACGCGCAGTCACAACAGGACTGAAGAACAGCTGATCGGAGGATGCGATCAGCTGTAGCTACGATGACGTGCCGCCTCAGGACACCGGGCCAGGACAGCAGCCTGCCAGCGACATCGGGGGTCAGGTGAGGTAAGTTCACAATGGACTCACATGACCCCGTGACGGCAGTGCTGCGAGACCCGGTCACGGGTAGTGATATCGGGCGGCACTGTCTTCACGGGGTCAGGTGAATGAAATTACTAGCACCCGATGTTGCTTGCAGGCTGCTGTCCTGGCCCGTTGTGTCCTGAGGTGGAACGTCATCATAGCTACAGCTT
Source organism: Anomaloglossus baeobatrachus (assembly GCF_048569485.1). NCBI lineage: Eukaryota > Metazoa > Chordata > Amphibia > Anura > Aromobatidae > Anomaloglossus > Anomaloglossus baeobatrachus. The sequence continues at coordinate 832,047,009 of NC_134353.1, read as the reverse complement.
ATCGCGTCCTCCGATCAGCTGTTCTGCAGTCCTGTTGTGACCGCGCGCGCTCCCGCGGTCACAACGGGATCTGAAGGAGCGAAGGCGCATGCGCCACCCTCTCATGCACAGTACAAGGTATTGCGGGCTTCAGAAACATGGCGCCGGAGATAAGCACTATGTGCAGGTGCCAACTCCGGCGCCATGTTTCTGAAGAGAGAAATTTACATACAGCCAGAGGGAGGGAGGAACAGGCGGCGGGGGGGCGGGGAACACGTGCATAACCCGCCCGGACATTAGGAGAGAGGTGCACACGTCAGTCAAACAGTGCACGAATTTTCAAACTTTTTAAAGTTGGATTTCACTGACTAAACACCCGAGCTGCCCCCTAATGGTATGTACACAATGTGCCTGATAGTGCCAGTACTACACTGGCTGCACCTTATATACAAAAATCCTGATGTTTGGTTCCCTTTAAACACAGCACTGCCTCATCTAGTGTGAGGTTTTTTATGCTTTTTTGATCTAAAAACAAGTCAACTAAGTTCACTGTATGCTTTGTTTATATATTAGGTTATAATGGAAATATATTGTAATGTAGAGCTATAGTGACTATAGCTATAGTGAATATATGGAAAATTCCAATGTAAATGAGCACTGATGATTAATATATATAAGACTCTGTACCATTTTCACTATCAGTTTAAGGGACCAGGAAGTTTCCCCAGAGCTCAGCAGGGAAGTGCAATACAACAAAAGCATTTTTATCCTTTAACTGTTTCATCAAAGTGCTTGTACTGTAAGAAAGTGACTGGTGTAGTCATATGCAGTAGTAATTGCATATATGCAGTCCCAGCACTTCACGTGCCCCTCATTGCTCTATTCTATGGAATACTTTTATTTTAAATATCAATACATTCCCCACTGTTTGTCAAGCTTTGTATAATATAACATACGTTCTATCAGGTACTTTAATGTTAACAATTTTGACCCTCTTTAATAGCTTTATATCCACATTTTCTGTTTTACACCACAGTCTATAGAACAAGATGTCAGCCAAGTGCATGAGAATATCATAGTAGAAAACATAAAGGTATAGACTGTCTATGTGAGTGATTGAATTCTTCAATGGTTTTGTTCTTTAGAAAACAAGTGAAAAATGCTTGAAATGAGAAATCTGTTTCATATTCTACATATTGTATCCTATATGGAACCATTTGTCACTTTCCATGACAATGAGTCTAAAGTGTAAAGTTTCTCCTTATGGAAACCATTAAATTGGTATAAGAAAGCTTAAAAGCCATGCACTGTTCCTTTAGGAATTTAAATATGCAAGTAACAAGTAAGCAAGAGAAGAAGATGACTGAAGCTGTAGTGTCAATTTTTGGACTAGACTTTTAGCAATCCTAACAGTCAATAGCAACCAATTAAACAGCTTTTCCTTATGATTTAGGATAAGAAGTAGTAATGGGCAAGCATTAACTGATCAACTGCTCATTACTCGAGCAGGCCCGATTCTTAGATGGGCTCGATTCAAGTAACGAGTGTAAAGCAAGTCAATGGGGAAATCAAGAATTTATCCGGCAGACCCACCTAGGAGGGCTGGGGAGGCAGGAAAATCACTGAAATGGATGGCAGCAGCACTCAAATGTAATGGAAGCTGTATATACTTAGAAACAAAAGAGTAGGGTCCCCCCAATGTTTAATGATGAGGAAAAGGTAAAGCAGACAGCTGCATGATGGTCTTATCAGGCTGGGAAGTTCCATGGTTATTTGGCCCTTCCCAGTATAAAAATAGCAGCCAGTAGCACCCCAAAAGCAGTGCATCCATTATATGTGCCAATTCTGTCAGTTCACCTCGACTTTTCCCGATTGCCCTGGTGCATTGGTGAACCTTGTGAACCTTTATATGTCATGGTGGGAGAATAATTATCTCCAAACCTCTCTTAATATTTTTTTTACTTCTATAAAATGGTACAGGAGGTATTTAGGTGATCTTTTATTTATCTGGCAGTGTTATCCTGTATTGTCTTGTGCAAATGAGATATTATCTCCTTTTAAAGATTTCCTTAACCCCTTCCCAACATATGGTGCACTCAGTATGTAACTGTTGGGAAGAGGTTCCTAACCGATGATGTACTGAGTATGTCATGGCAATCACACAGGAACTTGGGCTGAACACAAGAGATTGCCGCCAGAAGCCTCGGCATTCACAGCCAGGAGCAGCACCTGCACCAGCACCTGGCTGTTTAATTCCCTAAATGCTGCGATCAATAACAATTGCAGCATTTACTGGCAGGTAGAATGAGTGCGCTCGCTTTCCCAAGCGATCAGGACCCCCAAGATGTGATAACAGGGGCCAGATCAATGCTATGGTTCCCCAAGGTCACCATGATGACATTATAATGACCCCTGGGTTATCCGGCTACATTAAGACTTTGAAACCATGCCACGGGCCTGATGTCAGAGGCTTCTGTCAGTGTAAAACCAACGTGTATAATCTATTGCAATGCTGGTGCATTGTAATGGATTATACCAGCAATCATTGTAATAAAAATTAATGTCCCAGACTGGGACTAAGTAAGAAAGATTAAATAAAAAAAATAAAACAAATAAAATCACAAAATTAAAGAACAAAAAAATGAAAAATATGATTATAATAAAAACATATATTTATTTACTAAATAAATAAAGAAAAAAATACACATATTTGGTATTGCCACATCTAGAATGATCCGATCTATAAAATGTTCCCACTAATTAACCACTGCAGTGAATACCGTAAAGGAAAAATAAAGCTGAAAAAAACCTATGCTTTTTCATCATATCGACAAAAAAGTGGAATAAAACTCAATCAAAAACTCGATGTAAATAAAAATGGCATAGCTGAAAATATTGTTTTGTCCCATGAACAACAAGCCAACACACAGCTTCATGAGCGAAAAAATAAAAAGCTATGGCTATCAGAATATAGCAATGCCAAAACTATTTTTTTTCTATACAATAGTTTTTATGGTTTAAAAGCATCAAAACATAGAATGAAAGAAACATAGAATAGTAGAGTTGGAAGAGACCTCAAGGGCCATCGGGTCCAACCCACTGCGAGTGCAGGCTTTCCTAAATCATACCAGCTATATATTTATCCAGTTTCCGCTTGAAGATTTCCATTGAGGACGAGCTCACCACCTTCCGTGGTCACCTGTTCCACTCTCTGACTGTCCTCACTGTCAGAAAGTGTCTAATCTGAATCTCCTTCCTTTAAGTTTCATCCCATTGCTTCTTGTACTTTCTTGTGCTTATGAGAATGGGGCAGTTCTCTCTGCACTGTGACTACCTTTCAGATATTTGTAGACCGCTATTAAGTCTCCTCTCAGCCTTCTCTTTTTCAAACTAAACATTCCTAGTTCTTTTAGCCAGTCTTTATATGACATGGTTTGCAGACCTTCTACCATCTTGATTGCTCTTCTATGGACTTGCTCCCATATATCGATGTCTTTCTTGAATTGGGGCACCCAGAACTGTACACAGTATTTCAGGTGGGGTCTGACCAGGGCAGAGTATAGGGGAATAATTACCTCTCTTGATCTAGATTCAATGCTTGTCTCTCTTGATACATCCCAGAATTTTGCTGGCCTCTTTAGCTGCAGCTCTGCATTGTTGGCTCATGTTGAATCTGGGATCCACTATTATGCCCAAGTCCTTTTCTCCAGTGCTATCAACTAGTTCTATTCCTCCCATACAATATATGCTTTTTACATTTCTTCTACCCAGATGTAGGATTTTGCATTTGTCCTGTTAAAAACCATTCTGTTCTCCTCAGCCCATTGTTCGAGTGTGTCTAGATCCTATTGAATACACTCTCTTTCCTCTCTAGTGGTGGCTACTCCTCCTAACTTAGTATCATCTGCAAATTTTATCAGTTTATCATCATTTATAAAAATATTAAACAGCACTGGCCCCAGGACAGAGCTTTGTGGCACCCCGCTTTTGACTTTCCTCCAGCTTGATGTTTATCCATTTAGTATTACTCGTTGTGCCTGATCATTAAGCCAGTTGTGAATCCATCTAACTGATTTTTTTGTGAATTCCATACTTGATAATTTTTTCAATGAGGATGTCATGTGATACTTTATCAAGTGCCTTACTGAAGTCAAGGTATACTATATCCACAGCATTCCCCTCGTACAACCATTCAACATAAAAAAACACAATATAAATGTGGTATCACTGTAATCGTACTGATCCAAAGAATAAATCTGTTTCTTCTTTATTCTAACTCACAAAAAGGGGAATATAAGGCAATCAAAAACCGTTACGTGCCCCAAAATGGTACCAATAAAACTCCAACTCATCCCGCAAGGCACAAGCCATCACATGACTGTGTCAGCAGGAAAATGAAAAACTATAGCCTTCAAAATTCAGTGATGCAAAAACCCTTTGCTTGTAAATAAAAAATGTTTTTTAGTGTTATAGTAGCCGAACATAAAAAACCCTATAAATTTGGATTCACTGTAATCGTACTAAAGCCACATAATCACTTATACCGCATTGTGTACAGCGTAAAATTTAGTAATCAAGCCAATTCATCAACTGCTGTCGATTTGTTAATTCTACCTCCCAAAGATTGCAGTAATGAAAAATGGCTATTCAGTCTTTTGGAGCGCTGATGAAGATATTTACCAGAGGATTATTTTAGAGACAAAATTTATTAGCGGTCTCTTAAACCACAACGCGTTTCAACAATCCACTGTTGTTTTCCTCAGCTGATATCACCTGAGGTAAACAACAGTGGATTGTTGAAATGTGTTGTGGTTTAAGAGACCGCTAATAAATCTTGTCTTTAAAATAATTCTCTGGCAAATATCTTCATCAGCGCTCCAAAACACCAAATAGCTATTTTTCATTGATATATTCCCTTTAAGGGAAATCCGGCAGGAGCTGCTTAAAGGATAAGAATTTGTCCAAAGTAACAGATATTTTGCTGGATGTGGATGCCAGAACGGGAACTCCGTGACCTGCGGTGTCGATGCAGACTGGAGGTGTCAGGAGAGCAGTAAGCCTGGATCAAGTATCTCCACACGCAGCGCTTCAGGGAAGCGAAGAGGATTGCCTCACCATTAAAACTTAACACTTTACTGGGGTTGTGCGGGGATCGCACAACCAAAATAGGTGAGCAGTTGCAATAAGAAATAATACTTTATTATATACAGGTGCTTCTCATTGCAGCTTTTTTTCTCTTTTTTAATTATAAAAATTGCAATAAGGCTTGGCTCACATATATCCTGCATTCTACACTAAGCACTTACAGTATATTTATATGGTAAATCTCTGAAAAACATAAGCCAGACAAAATTCCCAATGGTGGTTTCCATCTTTATCCGCATCTTTGTATGTGTGCACATAAGTGTGGTCAACAACAGTTTTGTGCACTCTTGTAAAGAAGGACAACGCTGGACAGAGGCGAAATGGAGTCCGGAATAACTCTGCTGCCTCAGAGGCTTCAAGTGAATCATGTATTTTGGAAATGTAGATGGAAATCCTAAAGTAAGTGTTCAGCGCACAGGATAAATGTGAACTGATCTAAAATGTTCTGTTCCCTAAATTGCCACCAATAGCAATCACCTCAAGCCACAAAAAAACAAGTTACTCATGTCTGGCATTTGTTAATGGAACTATAGGGGGCTTCCACGTTACTTGTAGCAAAAAGGCTCTAGACAAGTGCTATGGCTCCTCGAAAAAGAAAACCAGCTAAATCTGCGCTCCCCTTCTAACCCCACAGTATGCCTAAACTAAAGTTTACATCCATTTGTTTGGCATAGTAGTGAGGAAGCCCGCTTAATTTACGGGATGTGTGTCTCCAGAAGCAGGAGCTCGGCTCAGTGTATGGGCCCTACAATGTATTGGGCATGATAAAAGGTTATTTGCAATCTTTAATTCTGCAACATTTGACTGCATGGGTGTTTTCCAAAGACAAAATCGTCACTGCCCCCATAGATGAATTCATAAGGAGTATAATTTCCAAAACGTGGTCACTTAAGGTTTTTTTTTGCTGTTCTGGCACTTAGGGGAAACAGAGTTTGAAAACTATTTTAGGAAAGTCTGTGCTCCGAAAATCAAATGACGCTCCTTACCTCACGAGCCCTGCGGTGTGGCCAAATAGTACTGTTCTGTCACGTGTGGGGTATGACCATGCTCAAGAGAAATTGTGTAACACATTGTGGTGCCCTTTTTTACTTATTCCCTTTGTAAAAACTGGAAATCTGGGATTAAAAACAACATTTTAGTGGTAAAAATATATACATTTTTCATCACCCAATAGTATATAACATGTTGTGACACACCTGTGGTTTCAATATGCTCACTGCACCCATAGATTAATCATTTTCTGAGATAATGACTTTTGGGTTATCATTGACTGTAAGCCATAATCATCAACATTAACAGAAATAAACACTTGAAATAGATCACTCTGTGTGTAATGACTCTATATAAAGCATAAATTCTAGAAATTCTAGAAATTAGTTATGTGAAACTGCAAGTGCAGCTCTGTGCTCTATGTATATATATAAAGCAAAATTGTGTGGTAGCCCACATTGAATAGAAAACCAAAGTTGTCACCCTAATCGAGTGTACTTTTGCATGCCACGTCTTGTTCTTCTTCTATTTAGACTCAATAGAAATAAAGGAGAAATAGGTGTCTATGTTTTGAATCCAAAACTACAGTTTTTGCTCAAAGGGTCTTAATTGTCTATAGCCACTGCAGAAGTAACTGGGTCCTCATTTATGAAGATTGCCTCACAGTAAGATTGTTCTGGTTGCCTAAAGCAACTAGAGGGAAGCTTTCAGCATTCAATTTGCTTACACAGTTTTTGCTCAAAGAATCTTGCTCGGCCCCAGGAGGAAACGGTGCACTGCACTTGGTTCGGAAAGCCCGTCTCTAAGCATCTGATGGAGCCACACGGCCCCATGCCACCTGAGGAAGATGAAGAGTATTAAGTGTTAGCGGTTCCCGGCTACCTTTCTGCAAGTCCCCGTTGGGACCCTGTTGATGTTCCCGTTTAATTGCACTTACAAAAAGACATGGCTGAGAACTTGCAGGCCAACCCAAAAACTATTGGGTCTTGTAAATAGCCCCAGACCACCCATTTCATTGTGCCGCAGTCTTCGGAGAGGCTGGTTGGAGGAAGGGCCTGCGGGAGAGTAGTCCGAGGTCCCATCACCATGGCAACCGGTGACTACCCTCCGGGTCAGGGGTCCCCTGGACGTGGGGCCTCTGAGAGAGACTGCCGGGTAAGGAACTTATTACCCAGCCCATGTGGGCAACACCCGGACCCGAACCCGTTTCCTGGACTGGGGAAAGGGGTGCGCACCAGTGCTTAGCGGTGGCACCAGGGTTAGGTTTGCTTGGGTGGGTAAAGGTGAAAAGGACCCGGTCCCGTCCCGGTTAATAAAAATGTTTCATGCAACGATTAAGTAACCTGCCTCCCGTTAAGGGAAGAAAGCAAAAATATTCATGTCATGTAAATATGTTATTATACTTGTATATGTTTTTCAAATTCTTTTATCTTTCAGTTAAACAAAATAAACCGGTGGTGGTCGGACAGCCCGCGGACGGTCTGTATTTAACCAAGGGGGAGTGTGATGCCCTGGCCGGGCCAGGTAGTCACAAATAGAGCCCCAAACAACACACTTCCCTCACAGGTGACATCAGCCAACCTTTAAAACCCTAGTCACTCCCCAAGGGCTTTATAGACAGACCAGGGAGTGGAATCAGGCGGTTGGAAGACGCCCACCTAGGAGTTTTATACAGCCCGAGGGCAGGAAATAAGCAGTTGAGTTGAGTTCTGGGAGTTGAGTTGTAGAGTTCAAGGAGAGTGGAGGTCAGGCCTGTGTCTCAGGCCTGAAGGAAAACTGACAGGTATCAGGGTAGGAGCCCTGGTGCCTTTGGCTAGGAGGCAAACGGCGGTCTCCATCTGCAGGAGCTGGGAAGACGGCTCAGTGGAACCGAGGTGGACCGGGACAGGGTTGTAGCCCGCCGGTACCAACCCAGGGAACCGACTCGGAAACCGGAGCACACAGGGGGTACTCAGACCCTGAAGCTAGGTCCAGAAGCGACTGGAACTAGTTAATTAACTGATTGCGGCCAGGACTAGAGGTCCTGTCCCACCAAAAGTCCCGATTGATGGCAACAGCCCACCGAGGGGGATAACAGGCCACCGCCAGGGCTCAGAGATCCCACGGGCCAGCATCTGCGGGCAAGGGCTCCTTAGGCGACATCCAGCATGGAGCAGACTCCTGAAGTTGCAAGCACAAGCAGTCCACCATTCTAAAAAAGGTGCAGGAGAAAGACAGAGACCACTAACCGGGTGGGGGAACCAGAACGCAGCCGGATGCAGGCACCGAACACCATCACCTTGGTTTACCAGAGACTCGTGTGTTTTCTTAATAGTGAGTACACCAGCACTCTGCAGTCACCCATCTCCCTGCACCACCAACCCCAACGGGTCCCGGGGCCACCATCCCTGCCCACGGAGGAGTTAACAATTTGCTGCGCAACATCTCCCCCGGGTGCCCCGTAACTGCAGCCGTGGTGTCCAATATCACCACATACTGTGGGTGATGTCACGAACCTAGTACGGCCCAGCCCGTACATATACGTCCACCACCCCACGACCCTTTTCATTCAGAGTGTCCGCGGGATCCCCCGGGTCCGGAGACCCTTGAGTCACTCACCGAAAGGTCCAGACCCGAGCAGCGGCAGGCTGCTGGCAGGGGGCGGCACACAGGTTCTGCAGTTGGAAAATCGTGGACACCCAACACAAGTCAACTGAGAAGTGCAGGTTTCCGTTAGTGCATGAAGCGCCATTACCTGCTCTCGTGAGAAAACCAAACTGACCAGCAATGTGAGCAAGGCTCAAACTGTTCTTTTCTTTATGTCTTTATAGTAGCCAGGACACATTCTGAAGTAGTGCCTAGTTATTGTCATCATCACCATCATTATCCTTGTCTACTGTTTTTTATACTTCTCCTCCTCACCTTGTCTTTCTTCATCAGTTAGCCATATGTACATCCAGCAAACATGCATCATGTAAAGCGTTTGTGTGAATATTTAACTCCCATGTATCAAAAGTCAAGCTTTAACTTGCAGTTATGGAGTTAATCTGCAGGTTGTCTCATCCGGTTCTGTACTGATGCAATACTGAGCTGGCTGTCAGTCAGTGCTGTAGCGTGATTACAGTCACCGCTCACTATACACTGAGCGGTGAGTGAAACCGCGCCAGCAGTGCCTTAGACTGAAAGTCCGGGGCTGCCGAGATGAATAAAGGTAATTTGTTCACGGCAGCAGGGATCTCAGTGCAGCAGCCAAACAGCGTCAGAATGCTAGTAACCTGCAGATTAACCCTATATTTACAGGTTACTACAATTTTTTTTTTTTACATGAAAGGTTCCCTTTAATGCCAGAACACGTAGCTTGTACTGCCTTTTGTGAATTGATGGTGTATGCCCAGTCTTAATGGAATATGCCTAAGGGCGGCTTTGCACGTTGCGATATTGCACGTGCGATGTCGGTGGGGTCAAATCGAAAGTGACGCACATCTGGCGTCGCAGTCGATATCGCAACGTGTAAAACCTTTTTGATACGATGAACGAGCGCAAAAGCGTCGTTATCGTATCATCGCTGCAGCCTCCGACATTTCCATAATGCCGGTGCAGCGACAGGTACGATGTTGTTCCTCGCTCCTGCGGCAGCACACATCGCTGTGTGTGAAGCCACAGGAGCGAGGAACTTCAACTTACCTGCCGCCGGCTGCAATGTGAAGGATGGAGGTGGGCGGGATGTTTACATCCTGCTCATCTCCGCACCTCCGCTTCAATTGGCCGCCTGCCGTGTGACGTCACTGTGACGCCGCACGACCCGCCCCCTAAGGAAGGAGGCGGGTCGCCGGCCAGAGGGACGTCGCACGGCAGGTATGTGCGTGTAAAGCTGCCGTAGTGATAATAATCGCTACGGCAGCTTTCACTAGATATCGAACGTGCGACGGGGGCGAGACTATCGCTGCAGCATCGGTAACACATTGTTATCGATGTTGCAACGTGCAAAGCCCGCCTAATTGTCAGTATTTCTTGAAGAAAACAATTTCTGCCTCCCCAAGATTTTTAGTGAAAATAAGATGTTTTTGTGCATCAAAAAGGGTGAATTCCCCAGTAGGACCCTGTGCAGGATTTGGCCCCTGCATAGGGCTAGACACAAAAGGCAAAATATTTTCCTAAATGAAAATTCTTGGGCTTCCATGAGCACAATTTTCTTTACCATATCTGATTCACCATCATTTTTAGTGAAAATGTTTTTGGGCATCAATTAGGGTGAGTTCCTCTAGTCGGACCCTGTGCATGATTGAAATGCTGAGTAGGGCTTGGCACAAAAGGAAAAAAAAATCAAACTAAAATTCTTGGTCTTTCATGGCTCAAATTTTTGAAAGATTGTCTAGGACTGGAAAAGGCTGATGTAGTGCTATTTTTCATCACTAACTCACATAGTTGGGATGGTGACCAAACCAGGAATCAACCCTGACATTAGGAATTTTGTGGTCAGGATATCATATTAGGCTCAGAAAATAACACACAAATTAGATAGGGCACATAGTGTCAGTGACATAAGAATGGCTGATCATCATTAAAGGGTGCTTTACACACTGCGACATCGCTAGCATCCGCCCCCTTCGTTCGTGCGTCATTTTTTGATCGCTGCCGTAGCGAACATTATCGCTACGCCAGCGTCACGCGCACATACCTTATCAGCGACGTCGCTGTGACCGCCAAACAATCCCTCCTTCAAGGGGGAGGTGCATTAGGTGTCATAGTGATGTCACTGTGGCGTCACTAAGTGGCCGCCCAATAGCAGAGGAGGGGCGGAGATGAGCGGGCGGAATATCCCGCCCACCTCCTTCCTACCTCATTGCCGGTGGACGCAGGTAAAGAGATGTTCGTCATTCCTGCGGCATCACACATAGCGATGTGTGGTGCCGCAGCAACGACGAACAACCAGCGGCATGCACCACCAACGATATTTGGAAAAGGAGCGACGTGTCAACGATCAACGATTTTAGCCGTTTTGCGATCGTTGCACGTCGCTCCTTGGTGTCACACGCTGTGATGTCGCTAACGGCGCCGGATGTGCGTCACTAACGACGTGACCCCGACGATATATCGTTAGCGATGTCGCAGCGTGTAAAGCACCCTTAAGTCCAGGACCCTGAATTTATCATTAATAAAATGCATGATTAATCAAGTTTGGTATAAATTTTTGGCAGGTCCTTGAGCAGGAAATTTCAATCATCTTCTTGGACTTAAGGCAGCAGTAGAATGGTCTGCCTGATCACAAAAGAGTAAAAGGGATAATTTTTGGACTAGTTTTAATTTTTTAAAAGCGTTACAACGCTGTAAGTGAAGTAATCTCTGTAATGATGTCAGTTTGACAACACTAAAGCTATGTTTTTTCTAAAGAGCTCAAAAGAGGACAGATACAGTCCTGGGAGACCTCAGAATGTGACATGTCTTTTCCCCGCAATTGGAAGTGTCGCGGGCGGGGAGGAGGGTGTCAGCACACCGCGCTCACCCCTTCTGCTCGGGTCCGGCAGTTGCTCCTGGTGGCTCGAGCTGCGGGCCGGATCCCGGGGTGTCTCGAGCGACACTCCTCGCCTGTGAGTGAAAAGGGGGGTGTTTGTTGGGATTATAGTTCGTGACGCCACCCACGGTTGTGGTGATGGCACCACCGCTGCTCAGTGTGAGGGTCCCGGGGATGGTGATGGGAGCAGCCAGGTGTTGTGTTGCCCCTCCGTGGGTAGGGGTTGGTGATCCCGGGGCCCGGTGAAGAGATGTGAAGTGTAGGGCCTGGAGGGCGCAGGGACGCGGGGGCAGCGCTGTGCCTTGCGGCACTGTGGTACTCACTCAGCCTGAGACACGGACACAGTTTGTACGGTAAACCAACGGCTGGTAGGACGGTCCCACAGACGGTTGCACCTGCACTCCCGGTAGGTGACGGTGACGTCTCTCTTCCTTGCACCTGTTTGACTGATGGTAGCGGTGGATTCCCTCCGGTTACCCGCTCCCCGACTGCAATCTGGGCCGGAGGAGCTCTACACTTTGCCCGCAGGCGCTGGCCCTGGGGAAACTGGTGCCTTGGCGGTGGCGGTGTCTCCCCGGTAATGGTCGGGCTGTTGCCGTCAATCGGGACTTTGTTGCTGGGGGATCTGCGTCCCCTTCACTGACGGATTCGGCAAATTGGGCGACTCCTAGCCTTGCCGGGGTCCGAGAGGCCCCTGCCCTGGTGCTGACTGTCCTTCGGAACACTGCTCCAGACCACCGGGCACACAGCCAACGGGGTCCTTCCAGGAACTTCCAAACGGTCCCCCTCCGGACAGTCACCGCCGTCGCTGACCTTGCTGTTCTAGCCCTACACACAGCTGGGCTCTCAGGCTTCTCCTTCTCTCTGCTCTGTCACCACTTCTTGCTTTCCTCCTGTTCCACTTTCCTTTCCTTCACTTTCACTTCTGGTTGTTTCCTCTAGCCCCTGCCTGGGCTACTCTGCTGTTCACTCGTTCATGTCCCTGACTGGACTCCTCACTCAAGCTCTCCCTGAGCTAATCTGCCTGGTAACTTCCTGCCTCCAGAGTTGTGAGCTCCTTGGTGGGCGGAGCCAACCGCCTGGCCCACCCCCTGGTGTGCATCACAAACTCCTGGAGGGAAGCAACAAGGATTTCCGGTTAGCAGGTGTGCCTACCTGGAGTGTGGGGTGTAGTGGTGTTGTTATCTGTGTCCCCTGGCTTGCCCAGGGTGACACAGAAGCAAACTTGAATTGTCATATATTTGATAATGTCATATATACAGTATATATTATTTTTGATTATTTTTAGTTACTGTTTGTTTATTCTACAGATCAACACTAAGAAAATGGCATATGGCACATATATGATACCTGTTTTTCCAGTGAACTTAAGTAAACTTAAAGTAATAATGGTAAGTCTACTTGGGGTTCATCTTAACTAGAGGTTGGACTGTAGCTATGGAGCAATTAACTAACCCATAGTTAGCACCTTTGTCCATACCATAGAAACGGGACATGATTCCACTAGATTAGCAAACAATTATATGCTCCGAGCTGATCAATTCAGTCAATTTACTTTGCAGAGTAAATTTATTCTATGGAACAAAGCCGTAAGTCAGCGGGGTGTTACCTGAGAAAACAGCATGTCTGTGTACACTGAACTGTCCCAGCTCCTGTGTGGAGTGGCCCCGCGCCATATGGTGCCACTATGAACTTATTAGCTGACAGATTAACTGATCCCAGCATTTGGGATCCCCAGTTTCCAGCTGTGAGAATGATTGATGTTCTAACCACTGCTCCAGTCTTGAAAGTTATTTCCTCCATTTAACAGAGTCAAGAAGACAGAAAATTGCCACCTATTGTAAATGCTAATCTCACCCCCCTTGTAAAGCCCAACATAGCAATTTATTCAAGCCATAGTCTTAAAATTGGTATAGTGAACATCAAATGCATACTAATTAGCCATTTCTTTTGAAGACCCCCATCTCTACTTGAAGTTCTCCCCATCCATATGTTCATTATGCACTACTTCACCCTTTGATTACAAAACAGCACTTTCTCTTAATTATGGAAAAGGTATGAGGAGCCGAGAAATATAAATAAGAATTTAGACTTTATGAAGCATAGTAAGTATTGAGGGTGAGGGACCAGATTAAAAAATAAACTCACTATTTCATATTGTAACAATAACATTTGTGGTTTTTTTTTATATGACAAGACCAACTGTGTTTTTCCAAAAATAAGACACTGCTAGGACTTATTTTTGGAGTAGGTCTTACTCTTGGAGAAACATGGTTGCGGGTAAGTATACCCTTCCTCCCAGGAGACTCATATTTACCAGGGCCCGGACATCTGCGTGGCTGCCAGGTCCTCCCTGTGATCTCAAGCGGGCCCTTCCAGCAGGTATGCTGCATGTCGTCCTCCACTGCTTCTGGCCAACACACTCACATCAGATCGCATACACACTCATACATACACATCAGATCACACACACAATCACCGATCAGATCGCACACACACACTCACTGGTCCCTCACCACATCCAGCGATACAGAATGCCTCTGGCTGCAGGGAAAGATGGGAGGAAGTTACACATCGCAGGTCCTGTAACATTCCATCTGCAGCTGCAGGTCCTTGCACTCCACCACACTGCATCTCAGAAAATCGGTATCGCTGGATGTGGTGAGCGTATGTGTGCGATCTGATGGTTGATTGCGTGTGTGATCTGAAGTGTGGGGGTGCGATCACTGCAGGGCCTCCCGCTCAACGTCTGGTAAGTGTGATTGTGGGGTGTCCGCCTTCTATAATGAAGTGTCCTGCAGTATTCTTTAACTTTTTTTTAGCTGCATGGACACTTCATTATTGAACTGCAACTAAGGCTTGTTTTCGGGGTAGAGCTTAAATTTAAGCCTTGCTCCAAAAATGCTGAAAACCTCTGCTAGGGCTTATTTTTGGGGGAGGTCTTATTTTTGAAAAAATACAGTACAATCTGAGTATTGACTATGACCCACTGGTATAAGATAGGTATTTATCTATTTATTATGTGTTGCTTACATATCACCATCACATCCCACAGGACTTTATAGACATCATCACTGTCCCCACTAGGGCTCACAATCTAAACTCCCTATCAGTATCAGTATGACTTTGTAGTATGGGAAGAAACTAGGGTACCCGGAGGAAACCCACATAAACAAAGAGAGAACATACAATCTCCTTGCATATTGTGTCCTTGGTGGGATTTAAACACAGGATCCCAGTGTTGCAAGACTGCAGTGCTAACCACTGAGCCACCATGGCACTGTGCTCCAGGTCAGTATTCTTTTATCGGATTGTAAATGGTAAGTGAAGATCAGGACTCTTTCTCTCCTTTATGGTCAGTTTGGGATTAGTACAACCTAACTTCTATGTATAAATTGCTATGTAAAAATCAATCATGTGAATCAAATACATTTCCAATGCACAATAGGAAATTCCATTAATATGCCTGAATAATGTTTATATGCTGTTCCTCATATCCTTAGTATACAGGAAATTATATTTGGTTCATGCTGTACTACTGTTAACACATATAAACCACAGGAGCAAAGGGGACCCTTCAGTCAGATGAATTTACGAAATTCCATTTGCACATTCTTCCGATGAATGGATCTCCGCGCACTCGGTACTAGGTAAGACATTGCATTACTTTTTGTAGAAATATGATCTTTAAACTGTCTGTCACCGCAAAATTATCTCTTTTTCTACTTCAGGAAATAAAATTTTCAAACCTCATATTGACTTTGGAATTTAAAACTAAATGTACAGAGCCCAGAACATTTAGCGCTATCCATCATCTTTCATAAAAGAATGGTAATAAAAAACATAAAAGCCAAAATCACCCAGATATAACTTGCCTTTCTTTTTCTTTATATTTTAGGAAAATATTAGGTCAACAGTTACAATAAGGACTTAAGACAAAGGCAATAAGAATGGTTTATGTTAAAATGGACTTACACAATGGAAATAAAACACATATCTGAAAAATTCTAAACACTTTTTTTGTGCTAAATATACTGTAGCATTAGCGATAGGGATGTAATAATAACCGTTGGGGCCCCAATAGCAAAACAGAGAATGGGATCTCACTCCATCAGGACATATGATTACATTAGTTACTTCTTTCATGGAAGTCATAATATGTTGGTGTTATATACTGTGGGGAAAATAAGTATTTGATACACTGCTGATTCTGCACATTTTCCCACCTGCAAGGAATGGAGAGGTCTGTAATTTTTATCGCATTTAAACTTCAACTGCAACAGACACAATAAAAAAACCTTGAAAATCACAGTATATGATTTTTAAATAATGAATTTGCATTTTATTGCATAAAATAAATATTTGATACAATAGAAAAGAAGAACATAATATTTGGTATGGAAACCTTTGTTTACAATTACAGAGGTCAGACGTTTCCTGTAGTTCTTGATTTTGAACACGTTTTCACACACTGCACAAGGGATTTTGGCCCACTCCTCCATACAGATCTTTTCCAGATCTTTCAGGTTTCAGGACTGTCATTGGGAAGCATTCGGTTTCAGCTCCTTCCAAAAGATTTTTTTATTGGGTTCAGGTCTGGAGACTGGCTAGGCCACTCCAGAGCCTTGAAATGCTTCTTACGGAGTCACTCCTTAGTTGCCCTGGCAGTGTGTTTCAGGTCATTGTCATGCTGTCATCCACCCATGACCCATCTTCAATGCTCTCTCCGAGGGAATGAGATTACGGAATATGTTGGCGCTATATAGAAAAATAAATATTATTATTATGGTTGTTGACAAAAATCTCGTGATACATGACCCCATTCATCCTCCCTTCAATACAGTGCAGTCGCCTTGTCCCTTTTGAAGAAAAGCACCCCAAAGTATGATGTTTCCACCCCCCCATGCTTCATTGTTGCTTCAGGGTTGGGACAGTGTTCTTGAGGTTATACTCCTTTTTCTTCCTCTAAACACGGCGAGTGGAGTTGATACCAAAAAGTTCTATTTTGGTCTCATCTGACAACATGACCTTCTCCCATACCTCTTCTGGATTATCCAAATGGTCATTTGTGGACTTAAAACTGGCCGAAACATATGCTGGTGTGAGCAGGGGAACATTGCTGCCCTGCATTATTTTAATCCATCACAGTGTAGTGTGCTACTAACGGTAATCTTTAAGACTGTGGTCCCAACTCTCCTCAGGTCATTCACCAGGTCCTTCCATGTAGTTCTGGGCTGATTGACCTTTCTCAGAATCATCCTTACCGCACGAGGTGGAGATTTTGCATGGAGCCCAAGACCAAGTAAGATTGCTATTCATCTTGTGTTTCTTCCATTTGCTAATAGTTGAGCCAACAGTTGTTGCCTTCTCACTAAGCTACTTGCATATTGTCATGTAGACAATACCAGCTTAGTGCAGGTCTACAATCTGTCCCTGGTGTCCTTAGACAGCTCTTTGGTCTTGGCCATGGTGGAGAGTTTGGAGAGTGATGAGTGTGTGGACAGGCATAGTATTTCAAATGCAATAAAATGCGTGTCGCACAACCGACGGGGGCAGGTACGATCGCTTGCGATCTCGTTAGCGAGATCGCAGCGTGTAAAGTACCCTTAACACATCATTCAACAATTAATAAGAGAAGTGAGGAACCTGCTTGAAAGCTTACGATCTAAAGAAAACGAGTTGACAAAAAAGATGAAAAGTTCTTACAGAGTATAGTTTGGCCATCATTATAATAAATAATTGTATTCATGTTTAAGCTGTATAAGCAAGTATCTAAGTATATAAGTATAGATACAAAGAGATATTGCGTACATGGATGGTGGAAACAGTTGATAGAAAATATCAGATTATGAGGAAGTTAGATTGGAGAGATGAGATAAGTCTGTCTAAAGAGATGAGGTTTTTTTAGCATAAAGGTATGTGGTATTACATTCCAGAGAAGTAGTGCAGCAATTGAGAAGTCTTGGAGACAGGAACAAGAGTTTCAGTTTATAGAGAATGTTAGTTTTTGATCATTAGCAGAATAAAAAGCACAGATCTGATGTGGTAGATAGATATGAGGATATAGATTACGGTGGTGTAGAAGTTTGAAGTGCTTTGTGATGAGAGTAAAATGTTAATATTGTAAACCAGTGTTCCCCAACTCCAGATCTAAAGAGCCACCAACGGTGCATGTTTTCAGGTTTTCCTTAGCATTGCACAGGTGTTGGAATCATCAACTGTGCAGATGATTAAATTAACATGCACTGTTGGTAGCTCTTGAGGACTGGAGTTGGAGTCTTCCTTCATTTTATAGACAATCATCTTGGCTATCTCATACATAAATTTGACTTGCAATTACTTAGGATATGATTAGTTATGCACCTTCTTGTCATGTCACTGCATTGTTACAATTTTGCTCCTAGAAAGTTAAATTAATTTTTTTATTAATTTGTTAGTATTCTATATGTCTACCTTTGTCTTTCAACACTGCTTGAATCCTTCTGGGCATCCTCTCAATCAAATTCAAGCCTGTCTTGACCAAAATCTGATCCCAGGTCATCTCTTTTATGCATTCCCTATGTTGGTGCATACTTGTCGACTCACTTGGGTGTATATATACAGATTTTTCTTCAACTCTACCCACAAGTGTTCCATTGGGTTTAGGTTTGGGGACTGTGGGGGCCAATCCAGCACCTCTACTTCATTATTATTCAACCATTTGTTTGCCAATCTTGACGTATACTGTGGGTCAATGTCCTGCTGGAACAATATGTCATCATTTTCATACCCATAGTACTCCAGTTTACAAAGTAACTCACCTTGTAGGATGCTCACATATAGCTCAGAATTGTTACTATTATCAATCCTGGTCAAAAATGCAGCATAAACGTTACGGAGTGGAGGAAGTGGGGTTTGTTCTCTTTTTTTTTTTTGCCTTATATACAAGTCATTATCCAGGAAGAAATCCATTTTAGCTTTGGTTTTATCTGTAAAAGTGGCATAATACTCAAAGGACATTGTTTTCAGCAGCGACCTGGGAGTCAGAGATGTGTCCAGGCGTCATCCGCGTGCTGTTTCCATTCTGTTTCAGTGGTGTTACCATCCATTTCAGTGATTTTCAGGCTCCCATACCACCTGTTAGAGTCTACCGGAAAAATCCTTGAGTTTCCCATTGACTTCCATTATGGTCATTGGCACGAGCACTTGTGCATTATAAATTGCTTGACTCAAGTAACGAGCACTGGAGAATTTTAGTGCTCATCCATCACTAGTTGTACTTTGTAGTATACAGGAAGAAAAAAAAAACACCCGGAGCAAAACAATAACATGACAAGAATCTGCTTAATTAATTATATGCTAAATAGTTGCAAGTCAAATACATTTATGAGATAGCAAAGAAGATTGTCTATACAAGGAAGAATAGAACAGATTTGGACAAAAATATGGCACCATAGTAATCATATATTGACTACACCCCAACCAATAGAATTTTTAGAACAAGATAACTAGGGGTTATGGTAGTCAGAGCCATACCAATGACTCATAGATAAACATCACATGAGACCTTCTTGCAAAAGAATAGAAACATATTTTATTAGAAGAAATTATCACACCAAGAGGTAAAATACAATAGATAAAATCCAATCAGTGAAAATCAAGTAAGCATAGGGAGTCCCAAAGAAAAACACTAGGTGTAAAACCTCACAGGTGAGAAATATATTCCTTTTCAAGATATAAATAAATGGTATAACAGATGTTAGACCAAAAAGAAGGGGGATTACATATTTCACTATGTTGCAAAAATGGATCCTATATGCAATTCAGACCCATTTCATAAATAATTTAATGACCATATGTGACGCCCTGGCCTATCAGGTTGTCACAGGGTATTGTGCAATCTGCCCTTCTGTGCAATATCCCCCTCCTCCTTGGTTACGGGTCCCTAACCAAATGGTATTGCCAAAGACCAGCTAATCAAAATCCTAGGAATACTCTGCACCACACCCACCAGACACACCAGTGGACGGCCTGAGTGTTTTAGGGTCGCCCACTTGGGGGGTTGGTTAAGGGGAGATCAGGAGTGTCAGGAGTAAGTCAGTTGAAGTTGGAGGTGTAAGTGAGAGGAGGTCAGGAGCTGGGCTCCTTGAAGTACTAGGTAGCAGACGTTGGTCTGGGCCTGGTAGGAGCTGGACCGTCGGTCGCAGGGGATCATGACAAGGGGCACGGCATTGTCGTGGAGGACAGCCAGCAGCCTTGTACCATCACCGGGCTGGGACCAGGGCATGATGCGGTACGTGGACCCTAGGTCAGGAAGTAGCTTCAGGCAACCTGACAATTTACCCGACGAGAACGGAGCATTCAAGATCCGCTCTCCACCCACTCCAAAATTGGGGTACTAGCGCAACAAGGGGGATAGAACTTTTCACACATATGGTCCAGAAAATCCCAAGCATTAACCCTGACAGCAAGCTCCCCCAGTTAGCCATACTGGGAAGTGGGACCCGACTAGTTTCAGGCTACAGGGACCAACCAGAGAGAAACAAAGTGCCAAGGGAAAGGTCACAAATCAACAGGCAACACCAACGGCAACGGGACCCAGGCGTGTTCCCACTCAGCGGTAGCGGTGTCCAGAACTTTGGTTTACTACAGTTGTTGGTGTCAGTGTTATTGGACTGAGTGAGTACGCAAGTGACCCATAGCTCCCCAGCGGCATCTCCCTGTCATCATCACCGAGCCCCGAGGCATTCCCCCTACCCATGGAGGGGTTAAACACCTGGCTGCCCACTCCATCACCCCCGGGTACTCCCAGCCGCAGCGGTGGTACTCCACCTTACCACACACCACGGGTGGAGTCACAAACTATTCCATACAATACCCCCTGTAAATACCCCCCTTTTTCTATTCGAGTGGCTGTGATACCCTCGTGTCCGGATGCCCCTCGAGCCACCTTGGATCCGGATCCGAGCAGCCCGGCTGCTGACACGGGGGCGGTACACACACATAGTGTGAAAATGTCATCCCGTATAAATATAGTATTATATAGATGTAGTCCAGTCCCCTATAGCATTAGGCATATTAGCATAGCACAGTCAGAAGGTATACAAACCTCTAAGGGTAGATTCACAAATCTGGCTTTTCGCCGGTTTGCCTGATTTGGCGCACTCCAGTACAGTGTATACAGTACAATGGCAACACGATGAGCTCCAGTCACATGCTGTCATGTGACCAGAGCATGTGACCCAGAAGTTGCCGCACTGCCATTGTACTGTATCACACTGTACTGGAGTCCGCCGAATCCGTCAAACCGGCGAAAAGCCAGATGTGTGAAACTAGCCTAAGAGACTAACCCACATCTATAATAGATAACTTACCATTGTCAGGTTACATACCCCGTGTAATGGTGCCCTGACGTGCACATTTTGAATTTCTTCCTCAATTACGGCCCCTGAGGAAGAAATACGAAACGTGCGGACCGGGGCACGTTTACAGCGGGTGTGTAATCTGACCACGGTGAGTTATCTATTGTACATGTGGCTCAGTCTCTTAGAGGTTTGTATACCTTCTGACTGTGCTATGCTAAAAAGCCTAATGCTGTAGGGGACTGGACTACATCTTTTATACTATATTCTTATGGGATGACATTTTCACACTATCACACTATGTGTGGCCATTAAATTATTTATGAAATGGGTCTGAATTGCATATAAGAGCAGTTTGCAACATAGTGATATATGTAATCCCCTTCTTTTTAGCCTAACATCTGTTATACCCATTTAATTATATCTTGTAAAGGAAGATATTTCTCCCCTATCACGTTTTACACCTAGTGTTTTTCTTAGGGACTCCCTATGCTTACTTGATCTTCACTGATTGGATTTTATCTATTGTATTGTACCTCTTGCTGTGATCATTTCTTTTAATAAAAACTTTCTCTACTCTTTTGCAAGAAGGTCTCGTGATGTTTATCTATGAGTCATTGGTATGGCTCTGACTACCATAACCCCTAGTTATCTTATTCTATAAAATGAAGGTAGTCTCATGGTCAAAGACTGCTATTTTTAGACTGGGAAGTGCCAAATAACCATGGGTCTTCATATTCTAATATAACCAGCCCCTTGCTGTCTGGTTATCAAACATATGAAGGAGCCCTCAACCTTTTTTTTCAATTATTTATTTAAATAATTGAAAAAAAAATTACATGGGATGCCCTCTGGTTTTGATATACAGCCAATGTAAAGCTGATAGCTGAGGGTTGCAGCTGCTGTTTTAGTAGTGCTGCTTATGAAAAATAGGCTGGACCACATTTTTTTAAAAAAAAAAAAAACTTATTCCCAATATTTCATTTGTTTGCATGGCAATTGGCCACGTTTTGCTTCCTTTTACTATGACCATTTTACAGCATGCAGCACACAAGTTTGGGTCTCCATTGACTGATATGGGGTTCAGCTTCCGGGGTCAAGTTCAGGTCAAGTTCAGGTTTTGAACTGAACTTTTTTTTAAAGTCAGGCAGAACATCCATGGGTCCTCTCATCACGAACCAAGAAAAGATTTATCTGAAAGACAGCAGATTAGACAACAGTAGAGCAAACATTACAGGAGTTTAAAGATGAAAAGGATGATAGATACACATCTATAGTTAGCAGAGTATTTCAGGTCACTGGGTTATTTTTTACTAAAGGATTTATGATGGTAACTTTGAAGAAAGAGCAATAAATACCAGAATAATGAAAAAAGTTAACAATATTTTTAGGTGGTTAGTGAAAGTCAGGTAGAGAGACTGTAAAATATGGGAGGGAATTGAGTCACTAGTATAGGTAAATGAGTGAGAAGAAGTAAGGAACCTGGTCTTTTCTTCTGTTAAAATGAGGGAGGGAAGGGGAGGGATCCACACTATTAGGGGTTTTGGAGACAATTTCCTGTTGAATATTGTGCAGTTCATTTTTTTTCTTTTGAACCCCTTCACGACCGAGAACATATCGGTACATCCTAAATCATGAAGGGGGAATCACCATCAGCTGCTTCAGTGAGACGGCGGTGATCCCTGCACACGTGAGCTGATTTGAACAGCTGCTGTGTGCATCTCAGGCGCAGGTGGATCCGCATTCCACCTGCGCCTATTAATCCCTTAGATCATGCTCTCAAAATGTGACAGCACAATTTAGGGGAGCCGATGGTTGCCATGGTAGTCATGTGATGACTCCTGTGCTATTATGACTCCATTCCTGTAACAGTTGGCAGAGCACTGGCTGTTACAGAAGATGAGCCTTTCTGCTGATCTGAGCTGTGCCATTTTCCAGTACAGTACATGGTAAAACTTATGGGTTCATTTAACAGTACAACTCATCCTGCAAAAAACAGGCCCTTATATGGCATGATTGAAAGAAAAATTAAAAAAATTACGGCTCTTAAAAGAAGGGGAGCGAAAAAAAACCCAAAAAACGGAAAATCACCTGGGGGTTAAGGGGTTATATAATTGAGTAGATTGTCAATGTTGAAGTTTGTGATGCATTTTAGAACTGAAGAGGGAGAGACAATGTCAGAGTTATTTTGGATTGTTGTGAAGTCAGAAGTCAAAGTGACTTGAATGGTAAGGTGGTGAAGTAAATTTGTCTGGTAAAATGAGGACATACGTTTAGTTTTGAGCCTAAACGTATGATGAAATCTTCTGGCAAATGTGATTTTTTTGAAAGACATTCGACACATGTAGAACACTGCTGTAAAAAACGTGTAGCATGTGCTAAGGTTGCCTCATCTGTGTTGGATTGTTCTGTGTGCAACTTCATCAAGGGCACTTTCTAGGGCCTTATTATAATGCATCAAAGCTAAATATGAACAGGAGAGTGGAGATTGGGGCCAATGATGACTGTTTGTTGAGATATTAAAATGTTTTTCTGAAATCCTCTACACAAAGCATGAATGCTAACACACCAAGTAAAAAAAAATCATTTACATAAAGGTTCTCACTAAAATGAACCTCAAGAAAATTCCTTTCCATATCAATGCAGTCATCTTAGTCATTCTTGACTCCTAGAGGCCTTCATCATTTTTATAAAAAAATTAATGATTTCAGTCTGTAGATGACATTCGAAATATGAAAAATTTCTGCTAACCCATATGACACTTGTAAAACTTTTCTTAGAAATCAAAGTCAATGGATGACATTTAAATTGTCAGCTTAATTTAGCTTTAAGGCTAAAGAAATAAATTAAGTTTTGTGGTAGCAGTCAGTCCATTTGGTAACTTGGTATATTTCGACCTTAATAATATATTCCATAAAAAGTCAAATCTAGTGTTAGGATGAATGGTAAAATGTAGCACTCCACACAGAAAAGCTGATAAATTGTATTCTTTATCATTTTAAGTTATTATTACTAGAGGGTTAATCATGTGATTAATGATAAATAAAATATTTTTTCCCTGCTCTTTTCTACATGAATTGGTGGGAATTAATAGGACCTGATTTGATAAGTAGAAATTTGATACTTGACAATCTTACTATAATTTTAATTGTGGTAACAAAAAGAGATCCCAGCAGATCATACCAGACAGATCCATCAAAACGAATCATAAAGTATTATGATAGATTATGATGAATACGTCATATCTGTCATAAATCCTATAAAAAAATCAGCCATGACACTAATGTGAACAGAGGCTTCATAGCACAAGCCGTGCAGTGCTGGATCCGTCATATGACTCCAGGCGTATGTCTTACCGGCAGGCTCTGTCGTGGTTCTGTCATCATTTCCATCTTGAGCAGAAAAAAAGTGCAGGATTCTTATTGTCACATCTGACAAAACTGCTGAAGTTTTCAAGGCATAGGTAAACTCACACTAGTCTTCAATATTTCTTGACTTTTTCAAATTAAAATCTTAAATTTTAAAATATTTTTAAAAATTGCTAAATTAATACATTTTATAAAAAAAAATAGAGTCAAAATTACTTTATTAAAAAATGTGTGTCCTGGCTTAAAATTATCATTTACAAATTGACTATAAATGGGTCAAGCAACATCACTACTTAGTTTTCAGTGTAAAAAGCCAATTGGAATTGTCCATTTTACACACTATTTTTTTGCAGACATGGCTATTAAAGGGAAACTGTCAGCAGGTTTTTGCTATGGTTGATTTAATAGAAATAGCGATATTCTTGGCGCTGCCATTAAAAAAGTTATCTTTATGCTTCATGCAACGCGTTTCAAGGACACAATGTCCTCTTCATCAGGCATGTTTTAACACAAATTCATGCCTGATGATGAGGATGTTGTGTCCATCCTTGAAAAGCGCTGAATGAAGATATTAAATATAGCTTTTTTTACTGCCAGTGCCAAGAGTATCGCTATTTCTTTTGAATCAACCATATCTACATCTACCGGCGTGGACCAGCAATAAGGCAGCAGTCAGTTTTTCACCAAAGCAGTTCTCAGAGTTGTGTGTGATCAGCACAACTGGTACAGATGAGCAATTCTTTGGAGGGATCACATTTCTCTAACTATACTATACAGATTCACCCATTGGAGCTCCTCTGTGTTTTTCTCATCCTATCGTTTTGGGTTTTTGCTTTGTAAGCTGAAGTCAGCATGCTGCAAGGGTTAACTCAGAAAATTCAGGTATGCCTGCCTTGTCACAGTCCGGTCTGTTGCTGACACTTTTGGGGATTTATTCAAAATTGAAGGCATACTTAACCAGCATGCCTACCACAGCATCTTGCAGCGGTGTGCTATTCCATCCGGTTTGCGTCTAGTTGGGCCATAATTTATTTTTCAACAGGACATTGACCCCAAACACACCTCTAGGCTGTGTAAGGGCTATTTGACTAAGAAGGAGAGTGATGGGGTGCTACGCCAGATGACCTGGCCTCCACAGTCACCAGACCTGAACCCAATCGAGATGGTTTGCGGTGAGCTGGACCGCAGAGTGAAGGCAAAAGGGCCAACAAGTGCTAAGCATCTCTGGGAATTCCTTTAAGACGGTTGGAAAACCATTTCCGGTGACTACCTCTTGAAGCTCATCAAGAAAATGCCAAGAGTGTGCAAAGCAGTAATCAAAGCAAAAGGTGGCTACTTTGAAGAACCTAGAATATAAGACATATTTTCAGTTGTTTCACACTTTTTTAAGTATTTCATTCCACATGTTTTAAGTCATAGTTTTGATGCCTTCAATGTGAATCTACAATTTTTAGAGTCAGGAAAATAATGAAAACTCTTTGAATGAGGAGGTGTGTCCAAACTTTTGGTCTGTACTGTACATTTCGGCAAAATAAAATTTTATTATTAAAATGAATGGTAGTTATGGTGGAAGTCCAATAAACTCTTCGCTGCTAACCTTATCCCCAATGCATATCGCTGGTGTATCACAGTTGCCTTGACTGATTAGACATTTATAACATACAGTTAGGTCCAGAAATATTTGGACAGTGACACAATTTTCGCGAGTTGGGCTCTGCATGCCACCACATTGGATTTGAAAAGAAACCTCTACAACAGAATTCAAGTGCAGATTGTAACGTTTAATTTGAAGGTTTGAACAAAAATATCTGATAGAAATTGTAGGAATTGTACACATTTCTTTACAAACACTCCACATTTTAGGAGGTCAAAAGTAATTGGACAAATAAACCAAACCCAAACAAAATATTTTTATTTTCAATATTTTGTTGCGAATCCTTTGGAGGCAATCACTGCCTTAAGTCTGGAAGCCATGGACATCACCAAACGCTGGGTTTCCTCCTTCTTAATGCTTTGCCAGGCCTTTACAGCCGCAGCTTTCAGGTCTTGCTTGTTTGTGGGTCTTTCCGTCTTAAGTCTGGATTTGAGCAAGTGAAATGCATGCTTAATTGGGTTAAGATCTGGTGATTGACTTGGCCATTGCAGAATGTTCCACTTTTTGCACTCATGAACTCCTGGGTAGCTTTGGCTGTATGCTTGGTGTCATTGTCCATCTGTACTATGAAGCGCCGTCCGATCAACTTTGCGGCATTTGGCTGAATCTGGGCTGAAAGTATATCCCGGTACACTTCAGAATTCATCCGGCTACTCTTGTCTGCTGTTATGTCATCAATAAACACAAGTGACCCAGTGCCATTGAAAGCCATGCATGCCCATGCCATCACGTTGCCTCCACCATGTTTTACAGAGGATGTGGTGTGCCTTGGATCATGTGCCGTTCCCTTTCTTCTCCAAACTTTTTTCTTCCCATCATTCTGGTACAGGTTGATCTTTGTCTCATCTGTCCATAGAATACTTTTCCAGAACTGAGCTGGCTTCATGAGGTGTTTTTCAGCAAATTTAACTCTGGCCTGTCTATTTTTGGAATTGATGAATGGTTTGCATCTAGATGTGAACCCTTTGTATTTACTTTCATGGAGTCTTCTCTTTACTGTTGACTTAGAGACAGATACACCTACTTCACTGAGAGTGTTCTGGACTTCAGTTGATGTTGTGAACGGGTTCTTCTTCACCAAAGAAAGTATGCGGCGATCATCCACCACTGTTGTCATCCGTGGACGCCCAGGCCTTTTTGAGTTCCCAAGCTCACCAGTCAATTCCTTTTTTCTCAGAATGTACCCGACTGTTGATTTTGCTACTCCAAGCATGTCTGCTATCTCTCTGATGGATTATCTCTTTTTTTTCAGCCTCAGGATGTTCTGCTTCACCTCAATTGAGAGTTCCTTAGACCGCATGTTGTTTGGTCAGAGCAACAGCTTCCAAATGCAAAACCACACACCTGTAATCAACCCCAGACCTTTTAACTACTTCATTGATTACAGGTTAACGAGGGAGATGCATTCAGAGTTAATTGCAGCCCTTAGAGTCCCTTGTCCAATTACTTTTGGTCCCTTTAAAAAGAGGAGGCTATGCATTACAGAGCTATGATTCCTAAACCCTTTCTCCGATTTGGATGTGAAAACTCTCATATTGCAGCTGGGAGTATGCACTTTCAGCCCATATTATATATATATAATTGTATTTCTGAACATGTTTTTGTAAACAGCTAAAATAACAAAACTTGTGTCACTGTCCAAATATTTCTGGACCTAACTGTATCTCTAGGATCATTCATCTAGAAAACCGCTTTATACCATTCATATGTGGCACTTGTAAGTCTGGTTGCTGTTCTGAAGGTAAGTAAGATAAGTGTAAATTCCCTTTAAAAGTCCAAGCATGCAGCATTTGTTTTTCACATGGATTTTGTTCTGGATTTCACTACATATTTCCCATGAATTTTGCAAAGAAAATGCTGTGAATAGCCTCGTTGAATGTCAATGGGGTTAATCCTCATGGAGATCTATGGCAGTTGTCATTCTGTTGAGCTGTAAAAAGTATATGCAGCTGTTCCTATGCATGTTGTGTGACAAACTACATTATAATTTTCTGTAAATTAAAGAAAAATAAAATAAAATAAAAAAAAAAACAATGTTTGCTCTCAATTACTGAAATACTAACCTATGGGAAATGGCAAGTCAAAACCCTGAAAATCAATCCTTTAAAGGCCCCATTTTCCTTGCATTGAGGCACACTATTCCCAGAAGTGGGTTAGAAGAGTGGTATGTGTCAGCGTAACAGCCATATTAAAGGAGTTGTCCGACATTAGCCTACCAAAAAAATTTGAGTTTATCTGTGCTGTATTGTCATATAAAACACCCCTACATTGTTATTTTTTATTTTCTAACTTTTGTTCCTCTTGAATTATCACTTTATTCTCTGCATCTCTTTGTTTACATTCAGCTCCAGCAAACTAACCACCTCCTGTGCTAAACCTCCCAGTCAGAGCTGGCACTGCCCGGCCTCAGTGTCCAGCCCCGCCCTCTGCACACACATTTCCTGTTAGTATTCTGCCCCAGCACCTGAGCTGTTATCATTCTAGCAATAGAAATAACAGCCCCACATCGGGCTCTGCACCACACACACACACACACACACACACACACACACACACATGGCGCTCTGTAACGCCCCCCCATCATTCTGCACCGACCCCCCCATCACCATCGTTCTGTACCGAGCCCTACCCCCATAGGGAACACATGTAGGCTGCATTCACATGACCGTTCCATTTTTGCGGTTCGCAAAAAAACGGTCCATTTTTTTTCACGGATGCATCCGTGTGTCATCCATGTGCCTTCCGTTTTTTTTTTTGCAGACCGCAAAAAACTAAAGCAGCAGGAAAGATAAATAGATGAGTAGATATAGAGATGAATAGATAGATATAGAGACAGAGAGATAGAGGGATGAATGAATGAATAGAGGGAGGGATGGATAGATAGATAGATAGATAGATAGATAGATAGATAGATAGATAGATGAGAAAGACCTATATAATGTCCCACCTCCCTGCTTATTCTAAGCTGGCACCCTTTAGTGACTTTCATGTGGCACTAAAGGGTGCTTAGCCTTGTATTTTTAGCCAAAAAATAAATAAATAATAAAAAAAAATAATGACGTGGGGTTCCCACAGTCATTTGTAGCCACCTACGGCAAAGCAGTTGGCTGCAGCCTGCAAACCACAGCTGGCAGCTTCACCTTGGCTGGTAAACCAAAACAGAGGGCACCCCACGCTGTTATTTTAAATTAAATAAATAATTTAAAACAAAAAACATGGGGTCCCCCCCAAATTGGATCACCAGCCAAGGTAAAGCAGACAGCTGTGGTCTGGTATTCTCAGACTAGGGAGGTCCACTGTTATTGGACACTCCCCAGCCTAGAAATAGCAGGCCACAGACGCCAAAGAAGTGGCGCATCCATTAGATGTGCCAATCCTGGCGCTTCGCCCCAACTCATCCCGTGCCCTGGTACGGTGGCAAACGGGGTAATATATGGTGTTGATGCCAGATGTGTAATGTCACCTGGCATCAAGCCTGGGGTTCGTGATGTCAGGCATCTATCAGATACCTGACATCACAAACCCAGTCAGTAATAAAAAGAAAATAGACAACAAAAAAAGTTTTATTTGAAAAAACACTCCCCAAAACATTCCCTCTTTCACCAATTTATTGAAAAGAAAAACCAATCCGGGTCCGGCGTAATCCAATAAGGGGGTCCCACGACGATCCATACCATAGTCAATGTCCCAGTCAATGAAGAACAGAATGTTCCCCATTGGCTGGGAGAGTAGTGCAGTGACCTGAGTTAACATCAGTAGGTCAGCCCAGGTCACTGCAGGGCATGAGGAGCGTCAGGAGGATAGATGAGATCATTACCTGCTGTGAACGCAGCGGGCATAGAAGGCAGTGACAGTGCTGACGTCAGGAGTGAAGCGAAGATCGTCACAGCAGGTAATGACCTCATCTAACCTCCTAACAGCAGCGCTCATCATCCTAGAGGTTGCCAGCACTGCAGGGTGAGAAGCTGCTGATACTGCAGTGCGAGCAGCCACGGGGCTGGAGCAGGACACAAACCGCATGGGCACTTCTGCTATCCTGAGCAGGGGGCCCGTTGCTGGCGGTGACACCATGGGCGGGGAGAGTACGGGGTGCGGGGGAATGTGTGGGAGGGTGCAGGGAAGGGGGCGGAGACTCCACGCACTGTAGCCGCCCAGCAGGACAGCAACAAGCTGTTCACAGATTTGCATGTCAACATGGTCCTGCCCATGTTGACATGAAATGACCAGAAGCAGCAAAATCACGGCAGGAGTGGTCACATGACCGCTCTGAACCGGGGAGAGGGGCTGACAGCAGGGCAGGTAAGTGCTCACTATCTACTTACCTGCCCCAATGTAGCCCAATAGGGCAATAATAAAAAAAAAAAGTCAAATTAACCCGGATAACCCCTTTAATGTCAGGACCCAAGGTTTTCCTGCAGAGCATTGCCTCTCCCTACTTGCTTTCTTCCTCTAGTGCAGCCTGGTGTTATCTCTTTCCAAAGTAGATAACACATGAACACAGTTGAATATCCTAATAACTAGCTTGAATAAATGTTAACATTGTTTTTGGCCCTTTATGTGAAATTTTCCATTTATAACATCACTATCCTTTCACTGCATCAGTGCCGACGGCTTTTAACTGTACTAACAGCATGATATAACAGACCAATATAATCATATAACTACAACATTCAATACAGACAATTAAAGTTATGACTGGGTTCAGGCTAGGACTTGTCAGAGATCAGTCATCATCGATTATCCAAGTCTAGCAGCAGATACCCCTTTCTCCCACATGGAAAAACAGGAGGTTTAAAAGACAAGATAAGTAGTTTTCTTATCGGTTTGTGGAGTTGCGCAAAATCTCCCCTCGTTTGGTCCATTTGGGAAATGGAGGCGATTTCACGGCTGCTGTCATCTGGATATCTCGTCCTAGCCCCACGATGAGTCACCAACTGATTTAGAGGTGCACACTAATCATGCACAAACTGTCCTGATTGT
Organism: Anomaloglossus baeobatrachus; assembly: GCF_048569485.1. Taxonomy (NCBI): domain Eukaryota; kingdom Metazoa; phylum Chordata; class Amphibia; order Anura; family Aromobatidae; genus Anomaloglossus; species Anomaloglossus baeobatrachus. The sequence continues at coordinate 832,016,061 of NC_134353.1, read as the reverse complement.
CTGTATTCCAAATATCTGCATGCATGCAAAATATCCACACAGACCAAAAGGTTTTGATCAAAGCAGGAAGAAGACTGACTTTATTGAGGAACTTCAAAAGCTTATGGCAAGTGTCTATTGGATGCAATCCAAGAGGTCATATTCTTTTACTATTGGTATTGGTATTACTATTGGTCAAGCTGCAGGAAAGAAACTTGTACATATATATATATATATATATATATATATATATATACACAATTTTTCCCTGATGATCTGAATCAGCATGAATCACACAATGTCTTATGATTGAGTCTTATGATTTCTGAATGCAGACATGGCTGCGGTACATAGAGCAAGCGCCATTTTAAGTAGTTATTTTGGGTATCTTCATATAATCATGTCCAAACCAGCAGCACATTGGCTTAGTAGATAGCACTGTGTTACGGGGGGCTGTCTGATAACCTAAAGGAGTATCAGACAGTCAGGGTCCACCGTGCAAAGACTCTGCTGCAGACTATGGCAGAGTGCAATACCTCTGTTAACTCACAGAAGGATATAATAAGTAAGTAAAGCAATTCCTCCCTTACTTGGAGGGTCTGTGGAATGATCTCTGTTAATAATCACAGAGACAAAGGCAATGTGTGCGAAATGGCACCTACCTAGGTCCGCTCTTCTAGTGGTGCAAAAGAGACGAACAGCAGCGTAAGCCGCACAAAGCTCCTACCTGCGTTCGCTCCACTAGTGTGCGAGGACACGAACCACTAGATATGGCACCTGCCTAGGTCCGCTCTTCTAGTGGTGCAAAAGAGACGAACAGCAGCGTAAGCCGCACAAAGCTCCTACCTCTGTTCGCTCCCCTAGTGTGCGAGGATACGAACAACTGCCAGACGCAGTATAAGGAACGTTACCCTAGCGGCAACGTCCACCTACGAGTCGAACCACAAGGCCCAGCCAGACCATGTGCCTCAGGCACCTGCCTATGTCCGCTCCCCTAAGAGGTAAGGATACGGACAGCAGCCGAAGCTGTAAGGTATAAGAACGCTACCCTGCCGGTAGCGCTCACCTAGCATAGACAGAGGAATGCCTAGAGGAACGCGCACAGAGCGTCTACTCTTATGCATGAACCAAGAGGACTGAGCGCCATGCGGCGTGTGTCAGGGTCTTATATAGACTCTGTGCCTCATCCAAGATGGAGGACACCAGAGCCAATCCGCTGCCAGAACGACAGGAGTGACGTCATGCTGGCCTATCACCGAGCAAGGCATCACAAGCACATGACCAGCGACCAATCGGCATAGAAGGTGTCAGAGACATGTGACCTTTTGTCAGCGATGATGTCACCCGCACATGTGCAATGGCTCCAAGATAGGACTTAGTCTCCGGCGCTCGCACATGTGCAGTAGCAAGAAATCTGGACTTAGTCTCCAGCGCTCGCACATGTGCAGTAGCAAGAAATCTGGACTTAGTCTCCAGCGCTCGCACATGTGCAGTAGTAAGAAATCTGGACTTAGTCTCCAGTGCTCGCACATGTGCAGTAGTAAGAAATCTGGACTTAGTCTCCAGTGCTCGCAGCAACCGTAACACACTGTTACTTTGCAAACCAACCAAACACAACATTTTCATGAAATGTGCATGTTTTCTTAATATATATTTGAAAGTTTCCTTTGGGTACTCCAGATCCATACCGACACTCAAAAGATGTAATGTACTGACATGGAATTTACTGAGTAAGGGTAAGGATAATGTCTGTAACAGACCACAGAATATGTTCATGCTAAATAAAGTAGAGAAATAAACAATGTTGAGTCGGATGTTCCATAGTGTTACCTTCTATACATAACTAAATATACTATTGTTCCAGACACAAATCACAAGACATTCTGCTACCTATTATGCATGCAGGTTCCGGTCTCTTTGTCAGTCATCGGCACATCAAACCAAATTTTATTAGCCAGAACTATACTTCCAATTCAATTTTTTTTGCTGTTACATGTAGATAAAGCTCATCCAAATCCTTAGTATGCAACATAATGCTGCTCTGTTCTGTATTACAGCCACACAAGCAGCTTCTAGGGCTGTTGCAAGTATTGAAAGGATATTTCTTTGGTTAGGACAGAAGAAGCTGCCACACTTCCTTTCCACATTGACCCAAGATAAAACGGTTCTAGGAAGTTTCGCCCCCAGCATTTCGCCCCAGCTTCTCGCCCCCCCGCATTTCACCATCCAGCATTTCGCCCCAAGTACATTTCGACCCTGTACATTTCACCCCTGCACATTTTGCCCCCAGGATGATTTGCCCACCCAGTATTTTGCCCCCCAGGAATATTCGCATCCAGATGTTTCGGCCCCAGCATTTCGCTCCTGGATATTTTGCTCTCAGCATTTCGCCCCTGGATGTTTCGCCCCCCATATTTCACCCCACACATTTCCCCCCCCCCAATATTTCCCATCTCGATGTTTCTCTTTCAGATGTTTTGCCCACCACATTTCGGCCCCCACAGTTTGCCCTCGGATGTGTCACAACCCCCCCACACACACGCGCACACACACATTTTGCCCCCGGATGTTACATTTTCAATATTTTGTTTTCCACATTTCACCTCCGGATTTTTTGGTCTCAGATGGTTTTTTTTGCCCCCGACTTTTTGCCCCCACATTTTGCCCCCCCATATTCCCTCCCCCAATGTTTCTCCCCCACTCTTTTCATCCATTACACATCAAATCCTATATAAAGTGACAAGTATATTAAAGTGACTTTTGAGTCTTAGATAGATAGATTTGATCAAGTTACAGGTTTTAATACTTAGATAATATTGCAGCTAAAAACACAGCTCTCAAAACATGGAATATGTGACTGGATACTAGAATTCAAAATAGTAGGCAATACCTCTCAGATAATCTACACAGCTTCTATTGTCAACGTCCTGTACAATGCGATTAACCCTTGAAGAAACTGCGGCATATTTTGTTTCTCGCAGTGGTGGTATTTCCTGCTATGCTTTTAATAACTTCTAACCCGTGGAGCTCTTGCTTATGTTTTATACAGTTAATGAACCAGTATATGTTTGGGAAATTGGTGCCACATGTTTCTTGAAAGCATCCTGCAGGGGAGAGAGAATGCGGGGACGTTTTTTTCAAGCTGCAATGACGCATTGGACACTGATGTACTCAGCAGCAAGAGTTTGGAGCATAAAATCAATCAGTTAGCTGAAAGAGAAATAAGTTTGTTTTGGACAATCCATTCATTAAGAGCTTATAAAGAATGTAACAGGGTGCCGAGAGGTCTTAGAGTACAAAAAAATATCTCGTTCTATCAGGAAGACTCTACCTTTAAGAAGGCCTGGGAACAAGCCCAGCAGGATTGTTCACTCCGAGTTTTGGAGGTAGTTCTGGCAAAGAATGAGAGTGAACATGCTTCCATCACTGCAGAACTTATCCGCTTACGGCAGGAATTGGAGAAAAGGTTGTCATCTGAACAATGGACACAATTCTTGGGCAGATTAGACAAAAAACTCATTCCTTTACAGACGATCATCAAAGAGAGAAAGAAGGAAAAATGTATACGTGATAAAATAGACTATGAAACAGATCAAGTGTTTTCTTGGAGAAAAAATCCTCGAGGAGATGCAGCCAATGTCAGTGGTCAGGGATATAGGAGACCTAATTTTAACAATAAGAAGAGATTCCAAAAAAAGAACCTGCATCAAAAACGTGGAGCCTGGACAACAGACTCAGACTCAAGTGGAGGGGATGAGCTCCCCCCTCCTCCCCCACAGAAAAGAAAGATGAGCTTCTCTCTTACAGATGGGGCTTCAGGATCGGCCCCTTTAGAAAGGCAATCAGAAGGGGCAGAAAGAACCGTGGGGGCAAGCAAAGAAAAGCAGGTGTCATGGAGGGATTAGCGACCAATATCCAAAAGAAAGAAACCATCTGGAATTTGTCAACTCATGCCCTCGACAATAATATGATTTCCCTCCTCAATAAGGGACTGAATTTTTGTATCCCAGAAAAATTCGATTTTTGTGATTTTTCTGTTGAGTTGTATAAAGGATGTCGCAAAATGCATCTTGCTAAATTCTAAGGCAGCACGGAAAAATCCGTTGAACAACAAAAAAAGGCATCCATTGATAAAAATCCAATAAGTATTGGACCCTTAGGCTTTTTTCAAATTAATGAAGCCATGGATGCCATTAAGGATGATGCCCTGCTGCTACTGGAACTTACAGAACCTAACATTATTGAGCAGTGTAGTGGTGAAGAAATAGCGGATTTATCCGCCCCCTTTGTGGGGGGGGTTAAAATCTAATTTTCATCCCCCAACCACCCCAGGCAACACTATAGATCTTTTCCAAGATCTTGTCAAAAGAGATATTGAGGCTCTCATATATCCTGAAGCGCCGCATAACTTGTCATCAGGCGAGAAGAGAGCCTTAAAGGAACTATCTGCATGGGATGATGTGGTCTTCAGGAGGCCCGATAAGGGTGGAGGGACTGTGATTTGGCCAAAAACTTTATATTTGGCAGAAGCCAAAAAACAACTGGATGATGCGTCCACGTATTCCAAGCAATTGTTTGACCCTACAAGTCAGTATAAAGAAAAACTGCGTAGTTTTTTGAATCGTAAAGTTACAGAAGGATTTATTTCAAAAAGGAGAGCAGGAAAATTACTCCCCCTGCACCCGTCCTCGCCACATTGGTATTGCATACCAAAAATTCATAAAAACAAAAATATGCCGCCCGGTCGACCAATAGTGTCATGCATCAATTCGATTTTTGAACCACTCTCGCAGTACCTTGACTGGCTGTTAAACCCCTTGTTGGAAAAAATTCCAGCCTTTATAAGGGACACTAAAATGTTCATAGAGGTAATTGATACTATTGAATGGCAGGATAACTTTCACTTAACATCTATAGATATAGAAAGTTTATATACAAGAATCCCTCAGGATCTAGGGATAGAAACAATAAAGGGTTTGCTGGAAAAAGTACATGTCGAGAAAAAAACCATCGACTTCATTGAAGAAGCTCTGAAGTTGGTGCTCAAAAACAATTCTTTCAAATTTGGAGCTCAGTGGTATAAACAATGCGGGGGTACCGCGATGGGTACCCCCATCGCATGTGTTTTTGCCAACCTATTTTTGGCGGCCATAGAAACTGAATTAGTTTATGGTATGCAAAATCCTTTCTTGAGACATATCAAAACATATCTCAGATATGTCGATGATATTTTCATCATATGGGACGGGTCACAGGAGGAATTTGTAAATTTTGTAGCATACTTGAATAGGGTCAACGTTTACAACATGAGATTCACCCACGTGTTTGGGGATAAAAAATTGGAATTTTTGGATGTAAAACTATCCTTGAATCACGGTTCCCTCACCCGTGAGGTCTTCAGAAAATCCACAGCTAAAAACACGCTATTACACTACGGCAGTTTTCATCCCCCGCATGTAAAAAAATCGCTACCCTTTGGTCAATTTTTGCGAACCAACAGAATTAATAATGACAGAAAAATTCGAGACGAACAGTTCCTGGAGCTTACTGGTCGCCTCAAGGAGAGAGGATATCCGTCCTCTGTCATTGAGGCTGCAAAGATTCGCACGCTACTGAGAACAGAGGAAGGCGATAATAATAATGAAAGAACCAGTAGGGAGGTCAGAGGTACGGGCAGAAGTGGAAGGAACGTATATGACAAAAAATTCCCATTCACTTTCAAATTTGGTCCTATGGACCATCAGATAAAGGCAAGCATTAGGAAACACTGGCACGTGTTAGAAAACGATCCTGTATTGAAAAATAGAGTAGCACTTGGTCCTCTGATCACGTACAAGAGGAGTAGGAATTTAGGAGACGTCCTCGTGCACAATAGGTGGAAGGACAGTAGTAGTACATGGCTTGAAAAAACCCCCATGAAGGGAAATTTCAAGTGTGGAAATTGTAGGTTCTGTCCTTTCCATCTTATAGAAAAAACACTACGTATGGGTGATGTCACCTTTAATGTAACAGATTTCATCTTGTGTAAAACAAAGAATGTGGTATATGTCATCTACTGCCCATGTTTACGATATTACATCGGTAAAACCATCCGATGCTTATATGTGCGTTTTCGGGAGCATTTTAATTCTATCACCTCGGGAAAAGGGTCACCAAGGCTCATCCAACACATAAGGGAATGCCATGCGGGAAATCCTGAGTCCCTGAGATTTGCCGGTGTCTTGAGGGTGTCTCCGTCCGATTCTGGGGGGGACACCCACAAGACACTATTACAGAAAGAATCGCGATTGATTATAAGAACAAGGGCAATGGGCCCTTTGGGTCTTAACGATCGCAACGATATGGCTGTATTCCTTTGATGAGATGACCTTAGATTATGACAACAAGTAGTGGAATTTAAAATTATAATATAAAATAAAATTAGTAAACTATTCAAAAATGAGGAGTTAGACAACGTTACATATAAGGTAGCGCTAAAGTGCAACCTTCTAAACAGAGCATCTTTCATTTTCTTATTACCATTGGTTACGTGACAATGAACATAAGTGGGCCCTTACTGGTATTTCGGGTCTCTCTATTTTCCTATTTCTCCTACTTTTTCATTTTTCTGTTTCTTCCCCCCCCTCTTTTTTGTCAGCCCTTTCTGTCTTTTATGCCTTCTGTGGCCCCTGAACGGTCATGGAAGCAATGAGGGTTAAAGCGTTTTCTCCAGTTGTTATTAGAAGAAAACATTTTTTTTTTTTTTTCCTTTTTAAAAAAATAAATAGGTCCAGGAGTCCATGATCTGCGCCCATTATTCTCCTTTGCCAGTCCAGGACATAATGTAGGAGCTATTTGGCATATAATAGACATTACAAAAAGGGAAAAAAGGGGAAAAAAAAAAAAAGAAAAAGAAAAAAACCTTAGGGGATAAATTAAAAATTTAAAAATTAAAAATTAAAAAACAATGATGCTTCCCCTTTATTCCCGTGGCAGGGTTAGGAGGCTCTTTCGGCCACATATAAGCCCGGGTGTATATGGATAGAAAATGAACATGAATAACTGTAAAATATTCTAGCTCCACTCTGACTACCGGTATATTCAGGCATTTATGAAAAAATATGCATGACTTATAGAAAATGAAATTTTGACCGTTTTGAAAATATATAATAAAAGGTTAATATTAACAATGGTTGATATCATGCATATATAGTGGTCTGTTATACTGTTCCAATGTCATTGCGGCTTGTTGATGTTGTGTGTATATGTCAGCGGCTGATGCTGCTTTTTAATTAGCACTCACGTCAGCTGGGAAGACTCTTAAAGACGACCAGCTGGCTGTTTTCTCTAGGACTCGACAAAGCGCGTGTCAGCGCGAAACAGGCTGTCGTCCGTTCACCGTCCCCTGCACCCCCTCTCTCCCCATGCTCCTGTATTTTGTCTGCAATAATGCAGAATAAAGGATATTTTTGCACGTGATGGAGTGAGTTGCCGCATTCTGTTCTTGGATTTGTGTTTCTTGAAAGCTTCGGTGCCATCCTTCAACATCATTATTTGTTCGATGTTGATCGTTCAATGTTCATTCGTACACATTCCAGAGTTGAACCGGAAACAAAAGTGTTTGACGTCCTCTGCGAGTCATTGGCCCAATATAGGTGTCTTCAAAGTAGTTGGCAATGGGTAATGCTTCTTGTGGAAAGTCCGGATTTTCCACCAGCTCTTCAAATGATTGCACAACATTCTGTGGTGGTAGAAATGCAAGGGTAGGTATCATGCGTATCCAGCGAGCAAACTCTTGGTCGCCTTGATATTGCACCTTGAGTCCTTCATTTTGAACTTTACGCCAAACTGACTGCGATAGGTGGAAGAAGCAGCCGGTCTTCTCAAGGTTGGGGAACTTAAAGCTGCTTTACATGCTACAATAAATCTTACGATGTGTCGGCGGGGTCACGTCGTAAGTGACGCACATCTGGCATCGTAAGTATGATTGTAGTATGTAAAACCTCCGTGCAATTGCGATTGAACAAAATTCCGTTCATTGCATGCACGTTGTTCATTCCTCAAACATTGAACGTGCGGTTGTGCAATGTTCCCGAGGCAGCACACATCGCAGTGTGTGACACCCCGGGAACATTGAACGACAGCTTACCTCCGTCCACGGCTCCCGCCGACAATGCGGAAGGAAGGAGGTGGGCGGGATGTTTACGTCCCGCTCATCTCTGCCCCTCCGCTTCTATTGGCCGGCTGCCACGTGACGTCGATGTGACGCTGAACATCCCTCCCATTCCATGAAGTGGACGTTCGCCGCCCACATCGAGGTCGTATGGACGGGTAAGTACGTGTGACAGGGGTTAATCGTTTGTGCGGCACGTTCAACAAATTGAACATGCCACACATATGATGGGGCGTTGCAAATCGCATACGCTATCGTATGCGAAATTGCAACGTGTAAAGCAGGCTTTATTCTCAAATGCTTGGATTGCAGCAACTTCAAAATCTATCATCAGGTTTTGTGGCTGCAGTGCTGGCTGCATGTTCTTCAGCTCTTGTAGCAACTTCTGGTAGGTTGAACGTCTCTTGTCTATCAGCAAGGCGTACACTACAGGAACAACAAGGCCGCTGTGGACTGCATAGATTGTGTAAAGTTGCTTAAACAAGGCTGGTATAGTGGAAAACATTCTGTCACCAAACCACTCCCGGATCTGTGCCAGCAGATGGAGGTTTTCTCTTGTTCCAAATATCAAGATACGTCCATGTTCATTTCCTGATTAAAAATAAAAGTATGAATACAGTAACTATTGAGACACAAAAAATAATGTAACTCGCAGCAGGCACAAAATTTTGGGGCAAATTTACACCAGATTTCCTAATTAGAAGAATCCATTGTCCAGATCTCACAATTAATAAAAAATCCATTTTGCTTCAGATTTTCTGATTTCATAACAGAAACCTAAAACTGAATCAAAATCTAGTGTGAAGGGCGGTGTGTATGAGACATCGCCTATAAGTGGCCAGCATCTCACTCTCCTGCCGTAGCTCTAACAAACACTGTCTGCTATTGGCCAGCAGGCAGTGTTGTATTGTGAGAACCTTCAAGGACATCCGTGCTGCTCTGTACCATGGAGAGCAGTTTTTGCTCCATTCGTATTTTTTGAGGCTCCATAGAAGTGAATTGATAGTCAAAAATAGTGCGCAGATGTATTTTAAAAATATGTATGTGTAGACGGCCTAATTGTGAGGATCATGAAACTTTGTATGTGGGCTGCAGGGGTTTATGTGCCAGCGCTGCATTTTAGTGCCAGTCCAGCCCTGCTGACAATTGACCCCGTATCACCCCCTATACGCCCCATAACTCAGTTTATGGGGCGTATAGGGGGTGATACTGCTTCTTTAATGCAATTGCTTTTATAGAATGTTAAAAGTTGCCTACCTGAGTCATGTAGAAGGAACTGCTGCTGGATGCCATTAATATTGATCTCCTGGAACTCCTGGGGGATAACAAGTTGATCAAGGGTTTGAGGCAACCTTGGGATATTACCCAGTTGCCTTGATAATCTTATCGTTCTCTTCAATGAGTCTTTTTTTGGAAGAAGAGCGAGAACATTACAATGAGCTCCTGAAATAACTTCTGCAAGAATCTGTTGTGGGGTCTCCTGTGTTCTCCTTGCCTGTACATAACAGATATGCAAAAATGTGCATGATATTACAATATAGTGGTATTCAATAACCTTTCATTATTTTTTTTTTAACCTCATGTGTACCTATGATATATGTGCAGACACACATGTGAACAAGGCCGTGGAGTTGCTCACAATCCCACCTTCATCTACAATCATCTTCACCTACAATCTTGATCGAATTCCTGAAGTAGCCAGGCGATGAGGAGCTGCACAGTTAAGGGCCCGTCACGGTGACATGTGGGGAGCAAAAGATCTGGGGGCAAAATATCTGGGGTCAAGAGGTGGGGGCAAAACATCTGCGGGCAAAACATACGGGGGTGAAATGTGGGAAATGGGTGGGGCGCGAAACATCCGGGGGCGAAACGCTGGGAGCGAAACATCCAGGGTTAAACATTCCTAGGGGCGAAATACTGGGGGCAAATCATCCTGGGAATCATCCTGGGGGCGAAATGTGCGGGGGCGAAATGTGCGGAGGCGAAATGTACTTGGGGGCGAAATGCTGGGGGAGAAACTTCCAAAACCCAGATAAAACTGCTAATTTCAAGATATGTATATAATAGAAGTGTTGCTGCAAAAAACAGTCTATATATATATATATATATATATATATATATATATATATATATATATATATATGAATAGCGGTTCTGCCAACGATAGGCCAATCACATAGGGGATTAGATTCAACTAAAAAATTAAATAAGTAAAAACATGGTTATACTAAGAGATAAGGTTACAAAAAGGCACAAGTTACAGACAGCAGATCTGAGCACTCACTGTGACCATAAATGGACCACCAGGGGCTGAATTGTGCAGCAATAAATAGACCCAGGAGGATACTGGATGTGCTGCTGCAGCTGGATGCCTCGGCCATCGGCTTCCCAAGCAACACAGCGAGGCACCGGCCACAGAATGTGCAAAAGCAGAGTGGGTGACATCACCCCTGAGTACGGAGGCCTACAAGGGAAAAACCCACGCATTTTGAAACAGCTTATTTCTTTGTCCAGACTTGGTCCAGTTTACTTCATTGTGTCTGTCTTGCTGAATGACAAATATTTAGAAAATATAAAACATGTAGTGAAGTCAATACTTCAATCACTTCAGTTCGCAAAATGTTTGAAATCATTTAACCCCTTCAACCCCAGAGCGTTTTCCATTTTTGCGTTTTGTTTTTTTTGCTCCCCTTCTTCCGAGAGCCGTAACTTTTTTATTTTTCTGTTAATTTTGCCATATGAGGGCTTGTTCTTTGCGGGACGACTTGTACTTTTATAGGAAAACATACGTTTTGCCATATAGTGTACTGGAAAACAGCAAAAAAATTCCAAGTGTAGAAAAACTGCAAAAAAAGTGTGATCTCACAATAGCTTTTTGGATATTTTATTCATCGTGTTCACTATATGGTAAAACTGAGGTGTCATTGGGATGCCTGAGGTCGGTGCGAGTTTGCAGACACCAAACATGTATAGGTTTACTTGAATCTAAGGGATTAAAAAAAATTCACAAATTTGTCCAATAAAAGTGGTGCATGTTTTGCGCCATTTTCCGATACCCGTAGCGTTCTCATTTTTCGGGATCTATAGCTCATTGATGGCTTATTTTTTTGCGTCTCGAGCTGACGTTTCTAATGGTATAATTTTTGCGCAGATGGTACGTTTTGATCGCCTATTATTGCATTTTGTGCAAAACTTGCAGCGACCAAAAAACTAAATTTTGGCGGTTCGAATTTGTTTGCCGCTACGCCGTTTACTGATCATATTAACTGATTTTACAGTTGGATATATCGGGCATTTCTGAACGCGGCGATACCAAATATGTGTATATATTTTTTATTTTTTTTTAACCCTTTAATTTTCAATGGGGCAAAAATTTGAACTTTTAGGTTTTTTTATTTTTTAAAACTTTTTTTTTTTACTTTTTTGTTTTTGTTTTACTAGTTCCCCTAGGGGGCTATATAGATCAATAATCTGATCACTCAGCCCTCTCTGCTGATCACAGCTATACAGCTGTAAACAGCAGATATGCTCATTTCCTGCTTCACTCGGCTGAAAACAGCTGATATGTGCACGAATCACTGCGACCTGCCCACGGCAGAGGGCGGGGATTAACCTCACACGAAGCATGATGGATAGATCCGTCATTGCTCGTAAAGGGGTTAAGAGTAGAGATGAGCGAACCAGTCGCGGTTCGGCTCGAGCTCGGTTCGCCGAACCGAAGTCTGGTTCGCGTTCGGTTCGGCGAACCGGTTCGAACCACTCAAACCTATAAGAAACAATGGGAGGCAATCACAAACACATAAAAACACCTAGAAAAAACCCTGAAAGGTGTCCAAAAGGTGACAAACAACTTACAACACAACACAAACACATGGGAAAGTGACAAGGACATATACTCATACGAAAACAAAACAGCTGGACAAGGAAAAAGAGGAGGAGACACAGATATAGGCATGGCATGCCCTTCTAAAATCATGTAAAACACCGCAAGGTGACTCAAAGCGGAGTCTCCCTTTTATCCAAAAATTGGGCCACACAGACACCCACCCCTTCAGTGGCAGCACTTGTGCCCCACTCGTACACTTCACAGTTAGATTTGCATCAAGCACATTCAAAAATACGCCATCCTTAACCGTCCCCAGGATGACACCGAGGTAGGTAGCAAAGTATTTGCTGATCCCAGCTCTGTTCATCTTGGATCATTTTTAAAAACACTGTAAGCAAGGGTTACTTCAAGCGGAGTCTCCCTTTTTTCCAAAAATTGGGCCACACACACACCCACCCCTTTAGTGGCAGCACTTGTGCCCCAGTTGTACACTTCACTGGTAGATTTGCATCAAGCACATTTAAAAATACGCCATCCTTAACCGTCCCCAGGATGACACCGGGGTAGGTAGCAAAGTCTTTGCTGAACCATAACTTGTTCATCTTGGCTCCTTTTTAAAAACACAGCAAGCAAGGGTTACTCCAAGCGGAGTCTCCCTTTTTTCAAAAAATTGTGCCACACAGACACCCACCCCTTCAGTGGCAGCACTTGTGCCCCAGTTGTACACTTCACAGGTAGATTTCCATCAAGCACATTCAGAAATACGCCATCCTTAACTGTCCCCAGGATGACACCGGGGTAGGTAGCAAAGTCTTTGCTGATCCCAGATCTGTTCATCTTGGATCATTTTTAAAAACACAGCAAGCAAGGGTTAATCCAAGCGGAGTCTCCCTTTTTTCCAAAAATTGGGCCACACAGACACCCCATCAGTGGCAGCACTTATTCCCTAGTTGCAAACAGGATGTTTTGATTTTGCATCAAGCACATTCCAAATCCACAAGCATTTACTCTCCCCAGGATGACACAGGGGTAGTAAATTCCTTGTGGATCCATGACTTGTTCATTTTGATGAACATTAGTCTGTCCACATTGTCACTGGACAGACACGTGCGCTTATCTGTCAGCACACACGACAAGATCTCCAAGGATTAAGTGGAGAACTCTGGCCATTTTTCAAGATTTGAAGCCCAAAATGAGCAAGGCTCCATTTGCAAAGTCATGGCATCGATGTTCATTTGGAGATACTCCTGTATCATCCTCTCCAGCCGTTGACTATGTGTCAGACTTCTTGTCTCTGTTGGCCCTGCAAAGGATGGTCTAAAAAAATTATGAAAAGATTCAATAAAATTGCTGTTACCAGCACCAGATACGGTGCTACTTGTATGGGTAGACTGTTGAAGATGACGAGACCGTCCCATGTTTGTCAAGTTACAACTGGGAGATTCACTCCGTGCACCACTAATTTTGACAATACAAGGGTCATGTTGGAGGTAGTGCAGCAAGAAGGCGATCATGTGTCTTGCTCAGCCATGCGGACCAAGTACACGCTGTGTTTGTGGCATAGAGGTGCTAACCGTTCTTTCTTCCTCTGACATCTCCCCCCAACCTCTTTCAACTGAAATTTGACCAAGGTCTCCCTCATCCGCTGAGTCTTCCATGTCCATGGTCAGTTTGTCCTCCATTTCTTCATGTTCTCCTGCATCTTCCTCAACATTTCGCCTGCTACCATGCGCCCTTGTTGATCCCTGTCCCCCATGGTCCCATGCCTGCTGCCTTGGTGATGAGGAACGTCTGTACCTTGGTGATGTTGTTGTCCCTTGCGCATATGAATCCTCCTGTAGTTCCTCCCCTTCCTGTTGTCCCACCCCCTGACTCTGAATAGTGTTTAGCGTGTGCTCCAGCATGTAAATGACTGGAATTGTCATGCTGATAATGGCATTGTCAGCGCTAAACATATTCGTCGCCATGTCGAAACTGTGCAGAAGGGTGCATAGGTCCTTGATCTGAGACCACTCCATCAGGGTCATCTGCCCCACCTCTGAATCTCGTTGGCCCAGGCTATATGTCATGACGTATAGCACCAGGGCTCGGCGGTGCTGCCAGAGTCGCTGTAACATGTGGAGAGTGGAATTCCAGCGTTTTGGCACATCGCATTTCAGGCAATGAACCGGCAGACCGAAAGACTTCTGGAGTGATGGAAGTCGCTCAGCTGCGGTGGTTAAATGGTGAAAGTGAGCAGACAGTTTTCGTGCCCTGTTCAGAAGGCCATCTAGGCCGGGATAGTGTGTTAAAAATTGCTGGACAACAAGGTTCAACACGTGAGCCATACAAGGCACGTGTGTCACATTGCCCAGGCGAAGGGCCGCACCCAGGTTTGCAGCATTATCGCACACGGCCTTACCAGGCTGCAGGTTGAGTGGAGACAACCATTTACCAAACTCAGTCTCCAGAGCTGCCCACAACTCAGCCGCTGTGTGACTCTTAGTTCCAAGACATTTCAAGCTAAAGACCGCCTGATGCCGTTGCGCTCTGCTGCCAGCATAGTAATGAGGGGTGTGTGCTTCCTTCTGCGCAGTTACAACGCTGGTAGCCTGACCAGGCAGGCTTGGGGCGAAGGTGGAGGACCCAGATGAGGTGGAGAAGGCAGAAGCAGTGGAGCAACTTGGACAGATTGAGGATTGACGCCCAAGTCGTGGGGACGGCAAGACTTGTGCAGCAGACCCTTCACCATCTATCACCATAGTTACCCAGTGCCCAGTCAGCGACATGTAATGTCCCTGTCCATGCTTACTGGTCCAAGTATCGGTGGTGAAATGCACCTGTTGACACACAGAGTTTCTCAAGGAAGCGGTGATGTTGTGTGCGACATGCTGGTGTAGCGCGAGCACACCTTTCTTAGAGAAGTAGTGGCGACTGGGCATCTGGTACTGGGGCACAGCGACAGACATAAGGTCTCTAAAATCCTGTGTGTCCACCAGGCGGAAAGGCAGCATTTCGGTAGCCAAGAGCTTACAGAGGGATAAAGTCAACCTCTTAACTTTGTCATGGGTCGCAGGAAATGGCTTTTTATTTGTCCACATCTGAGGGACAGAGATCTGGCTGCTGTGTGTACACGGTGTTGAGTAGGGTGTCCTTGGAAAAATGCAGGTTTGTGAGGAAAGTGCAGGCGTAGACATGATGTTGCCTTCATCCAACGTTGGTGCTATCGATGTCTAAGAGATTTGCCTGTTGCGGTTAAAGTGGTGGAAGTTGTGCGTGGAAAACCAGGTGTGACAGCTGACCCCACATTCGTAGAAGATGAAGAGCGCGCGGATGCACTGGAAGGGGCAGGCGGTGGATGGTCCGCTCCGCTAGGCCGCATTGCAGCACAGTGAGCTTCACGGTGACCTTCCCACTGGGACATATGATATTTATTCATGTGACGATTCATGGAAGAAGTTGTCAAACTGCTGCGGTTTTGCCCTCTACTAACAGATTCCCGACAAATTTTACAGATCACATGATTTGGGCGATCCTTTGCAAGGTCAAAAAAGGACCAGGCTAGGCAAGGCTTAGAGGGCATGCGACCTGCTGAGCCACCCCGACTACTGCTCAGAGGCAGAGTGGTGGCTGAGGATGCAGTTGTAAACGTGCCACCAGTACTCCTCCTCTGTCCAGGAAGGCGCAAGGTAACTTCGTCGTCAGTAGCATCCTCCTCCACCACCACTGTTGACCTCCTCGAGTGCCTGACTGTGGGTTGACAGTAGGTGGGATCTAGAACTTCCTCATCAAGCGTTGTGTTTGTACTCCCCTCACCCTCAGACCGAGCCTCTTCCTGCCCTGAACGAATATTTAAGTTCTCATCCCAATCTGGTATCTGCGTCTCATCGTCATCAGTATGTTCCTCATTGTCTATTACAACAGGTGTTTCAGTTTGTGAATAAGGGTCAATATTATGCTCAGAAACTTGGTCATCATGGCCTGAATCTGAGTCACAAAGGTTCTGGGCATTACTGCAGACCATTTCCTGGTCTGTACTCACTGTAGCTTGGAAGCAGACCTCTGATTCCGAGGCTATAGTGTGACTGAACAGCTCTGCAGACTCAGCCATCTCTGTTCCACCATACCGTGCAGGGCGGATGGACACTTGAGAGCTGGGAGAAAGCAAGTGTGATTGGGATGACAACTCAGAGGACTGGTGTTTTTTGCATGCGATAGTTGAGGTGGCGGAGAGGGCACTAGTTGGACCACTTGAGATCCATTCAAGCATTTTCTTTTTTTGGCCATCATCTACCTTTCTTCCAGTTGTTCGTGTTCGTAAAAAAGGGAGCACATCAGATTGTCCACGGAAAGTAGTAGACATCTTACTTTTGCTGGAAGATGGCCTATCTTCAGCAGATGTTAATGGAGCTTTGCCACCTTCCCAATGGACAAACCCTTTTTTTTCTTTTCCAACACGCCTGTTCCCCTTTCCACCAGCATCTGTCATTTTGCCACTGATTTATATTGCGACAAGATTGTGCACTTAAAATGTGGTAGTAAAAATTGAGAGGTAGTGTAGATTGCAGCGGTGGTCTACCTTAATTGACAGCAGAATAAACAACAATAACTATCCCGGACAATGCAACTATGGCCCTTAAACTGGCAGCACAGTTTGCTATTCTAATAGCTTAGTAAAAATGAGTTTAAGTGTGCAATGCAGAGGTGCTGCAAATATCTTTGCACCAGTGGGACACTAATGAAGTCCAACAGCCAATTTTAGGATGCCACTAAGTTTCCTCAGTGTTTGTTATTATAATGGCTTAGTAACAATGAGCTTGAGTGTGCAATGCAGAGGTGCTGCAAATATCTTGGCACCAGTGGGACACTACTGAAGTCCAACAGCCACTTTTAGGATGCCACTAAGTTTCCTCAGTGTTTGCTATTATAATGGCTTAGTAACAATGAGCTTGAGTGTGCAATGCAGAGGTGCTGCAAATATCTTGGCACCAGTGGGACACTACTGAAGTCCAACAGCCACTTTTAGGATGCCACTAAGTTTCCTCAGTGTTTGCTTTCATAATGGCTAAGTAACAATGAGCTTGAGTGTGCAATGCAGAGGTGCTGCAAATATGTTGGCACCAGTGGGACACTACTGAAGTCCAACAGCCACTTTTAGGATGCCACTAAGTTTCCTCAGTGTTTGCAGTTATAATGGCTTAGTAACAATGAGCTTGAGTGTGCAATGCAGAGGTGCTGCAAATATCTTTGCACCAGTGGGACACTAATGAAGTCCAACAGCCACTTTTAGGATGCCACTAAGTTTCCTCGGTGTTTGCTATTATAATGGCTTAGTAACAATGAGCTTGAGTGTGCAATGCAGAGGTGCTGCAAATATCTTTGCACCAGTGGGACACTAATGAAGTCCAACAGCCACTTTTAGGATGCCACTAAGTTTCCTCAGTGTTTGCTATTATAATGGCTTAGTAACAATGAGCTTGAGTGTGCAATGCAGAGGTGCTGCAAATAGCTTTGCATCAGTGGGACACTAATGAATTCCAACAGCCACTTTTAGGATGCCACTAATTGGCAGCACTCTGCAATTAAAATGGCTTTGCTAAAATGGGCAGGAGGGTACAGTGGCTGGATTGTGGGTCAGTGTAGTGGAAAGGAAGCCTCACTTTCTATCCCTCCTAATGGTGAAATGCAGCGAGGAAGTCCCTGAGCTTAGCTACACAGACGCTGTTATCTGTAGCTGTTAAAAACTGTTTCCACGGACCTGACTGTCACCTATGGCTTTGAGCCTGCTGTAATTAGCCCTTACAAGGGCTGAAAGAAACTTCTATCCCTATTCTGTATAGCGCTGTGTCTAGAGCGTACACAACAGGATCGGCGACAGGAGCTGCGCCAGCGGTGACTGACACCCAGGCGCAGAAGGCAGATAATGGCGTCCAGACGGGCAGATACCCGTTTTTATAATGCAGTGACATGTGACATGGACAGCCTATGACACATCCCCTTCCTTGTCTGGCAAAAAGTCCACTTAGCTGTGTGTGTGTCTGGGATTGGCTGACATGCTGGCCCGCCCCACTACACGCGCACTTAGGGAAGGAAGACAAGAAAAAAAAAAAATGGCGATCGCCATTATCCCAGCAGCAGTGATCTGAACGCGCAGTCCCCACACACTATACGCTGAAGTTTCATAACAGTGTGAGTTACAGGGTGACTTATACTATTACAGCGAAAAGCCAGCTACTAATTAGCTTGGCTTTTTGCTGCTAGAACCGTTCTCGAACGTAACTGGAGCTATTGAGCTTTTAGCAAAAAGCTCGAGTTCTAGTTCAACCTAGAACACCCCCCAAAATCACTCAAACCGCAAACTGGAGAACCACGAACCGCGCTCAACTCTAGTTAAGAGATGAGCGAATAGATCTTGGTTATTATTCTGTGGTTGTTGGCCAGATGTCCTGCGAACGAAATCCTACTTGCCATTATTTCCAGCACCTCTTTTGATTAGTAAGCCCAGCATGATGTAACATGTGCATCACACCTTATTGTTACTGTCGCGCCAGGCCTACAAATCAGAAGCGGCATCAGGAAGGCTGGCAGTTAAAATACCGTTCACATGGCTCCCGTCTGGTGGCCATAGAATTCTGAGATGGCTGCTGTATTCTGAGAATTGATTCAATCATCTCTACTAGAGTTGAGTGATGTTCGAGTTGAACGGTTCACCAATTTCAGGCTCGAGTGATTTTGGGGGGTGTTCGAACCGTTTGACAAACTCGAACGATTTGCTTAAAGTTCGGCAGTTCGAGTTACGTTCGAGAACGGTTCGATCACCAAAAGCGTGGCTTTTCACAGTAAGTATGTGCGCACTTTGCGTATCTGCATGCGTCCTGCGTCCCCAGCACAATCCCTCTCTCTTTCCTACTCACCGATCACGGGCACCTCACTGCACGGCTGTCACAAATCTCCAGCAACTTTTCTTCTTTTGAAAATGGCTGCCGCTCATTATTCAATAAGGTATTCCGTGCCTTCCCCGCCCACCGGTACCCATGAATGAGTGACAGCAGTCTCACTACAACCAATCACAGCCGCTGGTGGGCGGGTCTATATCGTGCAGTAAAATAAATAAATAAATAATTAAAAAAAAAATGTGGTTCCCCCAATTTTGATAGCAGCAAGGATAAAGTCACACGGCTGGAGGCTGGTATTGTCAGGATGGAGAGCGCCACGTTATGGGGAGCCCACCACCATAAAAATATCACCCAGCAGCCACCCAAAATTGCCGCATCCATTAGATGCGGCAGTCCCAGGACTCTACCCAGCTCATCCCGAATTGCCCTGGTGAGGTGGCAATCAGAGTAATAAAGTGGTTAATCATGACAGGCGTCTCCCAGAGATACCTTCCATGATTAACCTGTAAGTGAAAGTAAAGAAACACACACAACGGAAAATCCTTTATTTGGAATAAAAGACAAAAAACCCCTCATTTACATCTTTATTAATCCCCAAACAACAATCCAGGTCCGAAGTAATCCACAGGACACTGTCAGCTCTGCTACATGAAGATGACAGGGAGCCCCATAGAACACGAGCGCTATGTGTCCTCTCCACACAGCACCTGAAGTGAGCCGCGCTGTCAGCGGAGACTTCACTCTGCAATGCAGAGGTCAAGTAACCAAATCTTCCTATGTTTCTCATTAGACGCAATGGCTCAATGGTTAGAGCTACTGCCTAGGGAGCATTAGTTCACAAGTTCAAGTCCTGGCCGCCCCGGTAAAGAATTTAATTTATTTTTAAATTATTATTATTTATTTATAATTTAATTGAATTTAATTATGCACTGAGGGGAGGAGCCGGACATCAGCTGTGAGCCGCGGGCCACATCTTTAAAATCGGAGGGGTTCACGGAATGAGGCTGCATTGCTTTCTCCTCTCTCTCTTGTCTCTCTCTTCTCTCTCTCTCTTCTCTCTCTTGTTCTCTCTCTTTCTCTTGTTCTCTCTCTCTCTTGTTCTCTCTTTCTCTCTTTATCTCTTTCACTCTCTTTCTCTCTCTCTTTCTTTCTCTTTCTCTCTCTTTCTCTCTTTTTCTCTCTTTTTCTCTCTTTCTCCCTCTCTTTCTTCTCTCTTCTCTCTCTCTTCTCTCTCTCTTCTCTCTCTCTCCTCTCTCTTCTCTCTCTCTCCTCTTCTCTCCTCTTCTCTCTCTTCTCTCTCCTCTCTCTCTCCTCTCTCTCTTCTCTCTCTTCTTTCTTTCTTTCTATTCACTCCTTCTTCTCCCTCTCTCTCTTCTCTCTCATCTCTCTCTTCTCTCGCTCTCTTTTCTCCTCTCTCTCTTCTTTCTGCTCTCTCTCTTCTCTCTCTCCTCTCTCTCTTCTCTCCTCTTCTCTCTTTCTTCTCTCTTCTTCCCTCTCTTCTCTCTCTCTCCCTCCCTCTTCTCTCTCCTCTCTCTCTTCTCCCCTCTTCACTCTCTCTTTTCTCTCCTCTTCTCTCTCTCTTCTCTCCTCATCTCTTTCTCTCTTCTCTCCTCTTCTCTTTCTCTCCTCTCTTCTTTCTCGCTCTCTCTTCTGTCTCAATCTCCCTTTTCTTTTCTCTCTCTTTTCTCTCTCCCTCTCTTCTCTTTTCTGTCTTTTCTCTCTCTCTTTTCTCTCTCACTTCTCTCATCTTCTCTTTCTTTCCTCTCTTCTCTCTATCTCTTCTCTTTTCATTCTCTTTCCTCTCTCTTTTCTCTCTCTTTTCTCTCTGTCAGACCTGGTGATGATCAGCTCATGCGGTCACTTGACGGGATCAGCTGACACTAAAAGTCGATTGGTGAGGCCGGCTTTTTACCGCCCGGCCGCCTAAACTAGCTGATGCCGTCGGACAGGAGTCTACACAAAAGTGTGTAGTTTTCTGGGGGTTTTTTTGCACTGATGCATCAGCTGATTGTATAAAAGCCGTTTATACAATCAGCTGCTGTGTCATGTGATTCAGGCTCTTGAACCTGACACATCATCTGATCGCTTTGCCCTCCAGCAAACCGATCAGATGATATTGGATCCGGATTGGAAGGCGTGGGACCCTTGACCTAGGATTACTGCGGAGGGGGGTTCTTTTTTTCAGTAAAGATGGAGTCACTAATTGTGTGGTGTTTTATTTCTAATAAAAATATTTTTCTGTGTGTTGTGTTTTTTTTTATCTGTACTAGAAATTCATGATGGCCATGTCTAATATTGGCGTGATACCATGAATTTCAGGCTTAGGGCCAGTTGATAATATACAGCTAGCCCTAACCCCATTATTACCCAGCGAGCCACCCGTCACCAGGGCAGCTGGAATAGTTGGATACAGCGCCAGACGATGGCGCTTCTTTGAAAGCGCCATTTTCTGGGGTTGCTGCAGGCTGCAATTCCCAGCAGGGGTGCCCAGAAAGCTTGGGCACCCTGCACTGCGGATTCCAATCCCCAGCTGCCTAGTTGTACCTGGCTGGACACAAAAATTGGGAGAAGCCCTTGTCATTTTTTTTTTAATTATCCCAGCCGGGTACAAATAGGCAGCTGGGGGTTGGGGGCAGCCCGTAGCTGCCTGCTGTACCTGGCTAGCATACAAAAACATGGTGAAGCCCACGCAATTTTTTTGGGGGGGGCAAAAACTCCTGCATACAGTCCTGGATGGAGTATGCTGAGCCTTGTAGCTCTGCAGCTGCTGTCTGCTGTCTGTATGGAGGAGAGCAGACAGCAGCTGCAGAAGTACAAGGCTCAGCATGCTCCATTCAGTAGTGTATACAGGAGAGCAGACAGCAGCTGCAGGACTACAAGGCTCAGCATACTGGGCTTTGCCATATTTTTGTATGCTAGCCAGTTACAGCAGGCAGGTATGGCTGCCCCCAACCCCCAGCTGCCTATTTGTACGCGGCTGGGAACTAAAAAATAGGGAAGCCCTTTTTTAATTATTTCATGAATTTCATGAAATAATTAATAAAAAAATTGACATGGGCTTCATCCCATTTTTATGTCCAGCCAGGTACAACTAGGCAGCTGGGGATTGGAATCCGCACCACAGGTTGGACCAAGCTTTCTAGGCTCCTCTGCTGCGAATTGCAGTCCGCAGCTGCCCCAGAAAATGGCGCTTTCATATAAGAGCCATCATCTGACGCTGTATCCAACTCTTCCAGCTGCCCTGAAGCTGGGTGGCTTCCTGGGTAATAATGGGTTAATACTAGCTTTCTTTTACTAGCTAGTATTTAGCCAGAGATTCTTAATGTCAGGCAAGTTTGACCCGGCCATTAGGAATCTCCAATAAAGGGTTAAAAAAGAAGACACCACACAGAGAAAAAATACTTTAATAGAAATAAATACACAGACACACTTAGAGACTCCATGTTTATTACTCCCTTTCATCCCTCCTCGATCCTGGTCTTCTGTCTTCTGTCTCCTTCAACCCATGCAGCTCAGCTACATCAGACAGCACTGCATGGGAGGAAGTTGCTGCTTCTCCCCGTGCAGTCTAATCACTCAGTGAGAGTGAGCAGAGTCTGCGGGCTGTAATCGGTGACGTCACCGCTGCCACCATTGCTAAAGTAATGTGACAGGCGGTTACTATTGCAACGGTGCTCCGATCACGTGATTCCTGATGCTGCAATTCACCAGCTGTCGCAGCCAGTCCTTACATGTGGGCTGACTCTGTAAAGAGCGCCCACATGCAGGAACGGGGAAGCCGACCATGTGTCAGAGCATCTTGCCGGTACACGGAGATGCACAAATGAGCACCATGTACCGGAGAGATGCACTAACAGGACCTTGCATGACGTCTAGCCATGTGACCAGTCTGTAGCCAATGAGATAATACACACGTGACTGGTCACATGCTATTTTGACATCACGGAAGGTCCTATCATCAGTGCTGGTTACCAGGAGGACGCAGCGATTATCGGAAGGAAAAGCGGCGAGAGACAGAGTGCAGGACGCGTCGCGGGGACCTGTAAGTGTTATGGCAATGTTTATTAACTGTATGTGTAACTGTATGTGTACATGTATAATGTGTTTTTATGTGTTTGTGTTTGCCTGCCATTGTTTTTAATGGGGTTCGAAGGGGTTCGTTGAACGTTTGCCGAACAGAGCCTCCGTTCGACTAACAGAACCGAACTCATCTCTAATCTCTACATATAAGCTGTATTCTCAAAAAATAGGAAACTTTACTTTGCAAATGTCCTATTTTCAGAAATAAGGTTTTTTTATGAACCCATGTTCATGGGTAGGGAACTCATAATCAAAGGAATATTTCAAGTTAGTATTCCTTGTGGATATGTTATTGTTATTTGTGCCAAATTGAATAAGTATTATACAATGTAGTCAATTTTGTTGCACCTTTAGATATTTAACCAGAAGAGTTAATCTATTTTTATCGTAACCTTTACCACCAAGTAGACCACTAAGACCAAGGCGAACTATCATTCATATAACTTACAAGTGTGGCTATTTCTCCGGACCACAAATATATCAAAAAGGCTGACCCACATATCCAACAGGTGTGAACACCTAAAAACACAATATAGCTACAAAACACATACAACTGCACTCTAAAATGCTTGTATTTTAGAGTGCAACTGTATGTGTCTTGTACCTATTTTTCCAGACCATTAGCCTCTTGTATGATACAGCACATCTATGAAGGATGAAGGATTAGTCACTCGAAATGTCTTAAACTGAACATAGTGTATAGTGAACTGCAGCAGTATCTTTTGATATGCTTTACAGTAGGATTTGTATTTTCAGTTTTGGAGTGCCATTTACTCCCTTGTATCATTTGGACCTTCACCACTTGAGTAAGAACTGTGATTTTTTTTTCCCACCTCTTAAAAAGTTACAATTTATAAATACATCTTACAGTCTATTTGGATAACTAGCCACATCCACTTTTCAAAAGTTGACAGATCCATGAAATATAGCAAAAAGTTGCTCATTTTTACACAAAATCAACTACCACAGAATTTGAAAATTTTTGATGACAAAAAAACTGCTGCCAAATTACTGAAAAGTTAATCAGTAGTAGTAAAAAGTATATTTTGGAGTTGGGCAGTTGGCACATCAATGTATTTATATAAATGCCATAACAGTGTTATGTTTTCTTCCTGAATAATAGTTTACTGCTCTTTCTTTATAAAGCACTGATACAGATTCCATAACAGTAATAAGTAGGGATGAGTAAACACAAACTGTAAAGTTTGGGGTTCGTACCGGACTCCGCTTGTCCTGGGTTCGAACTTAAACTCGAACTTGAGTTCAGTGTTCGGGTACTGATCGTATGTTGATAAAGTTTGTTGAAAGGCTGCAGCGCAGCCAATTAACAAGCTTTATTGCATAAGAAGATGACTGTACACTGTTGTGAACAATAAATATTTTAAAAAAATGGCGTGGGCTCCCATTTACTTTTGATAACTGGCACAAGTAAAACAGACAGCTGAGGGCTGCAGTTTTCAGCTGCCTGCTTTAACTTGGCTGGTTATCAAAAATAGAGGCAATCCCATGGTATTTTTTTAAATAATTTAAATAATAATTTAAAAAACGGAGTGGGGTCTCCCCTATTTTTGATAACCAGACAAGGTAAAGCTGACAGCTGAAGGTTGCCCTTAGCTGTCAGTTTTACCTGTACTAGTTATCAAAAATAGGTGGGAGCCCACGTCATTTTTTTTACAAAAATGTATTCCATATCCACATGTTTGCAGGGTTAACCTCATTTTGCTCCCTTCTGTAGTCCCCTAGCCCTTACTGCAACCATTTTATAGCACAGAAGTTCGGGTCTCCATTTACTTTTATGGGACTTGGGATTAAGTTCGGGTAAAGACCAGATCCCAAACCGAACTTTAACTAAAGTTCATCCGAACCCCATGATCCCAAACATCCATGAGTCCGCTCATTTCTGGTAATAAGCCACGCGCCAGCACATGACCACGACAGATTTTTGTACACTGGACATAAGCAATAAAGATTCTTATTAAATAACTGCAAGAGTATTTGAAAGCTGCAAAGAATTGTTAGAGAAAGTACGGTAGAAATGTTTTAATTTTTATCATGCAATTAATACATTTTAGATGCTGAAGCCATGATATCCTTTCAGTAGCAACACTAAGCAGCACAGAAAAAGGTTTACATTCGGCATAGGCTAAAACTCTAAGTAAATAATTGTACTTTACATTATTTCTGCGGTTACACTTTTACCAACGTGATGCAACTAAAAGTAAGATATTAAATTTAAATTATTGGTGATGTGCAATTAAATTTTACCCCGAGACACCTCTTCTAATGATATAAGTATTATTAATTTTATTAATTTTAATCTAATCTTTTAATAAATGAAATATCTTCCTCACAGGGCTTGATTCTTCTTTCATTTTTTTTTATTTTTTTTTAATCCAAAGGCTTCCTGTATTTAACACTAAAAGTCAGATGTTTTACTCCGCTGCTGCTTCAAAATTTGCTGCCTTTAGTTTTTGTTAATATGGCTGCAATGTTGATGTCGTGTTAACATCCCGTGACCTCAATGTCTACTGCTGGGCTAAGCAGTCTAGTGCCCTCTAAATCAGCATCACCGCTGAGCCCAGTGATCGGCTGCAGCAGTCATGATGTTGCAACGATATTAACAAAAACGGTGAAGAAATGACAAGCCAGTCCTGGACAGGCAACAAGTTAATACTTCTGTCTTTATTACTTTGACCAATAGTAAGCCTATGGATTAGTGATGGGCAGACCTAGACTGCAAAAGTCTGGGTCTGCGTGGTTTCAAAAGTATCTGGGTGCTGGTTCCTAGCCCAGTGTTCTCAGGGAACTCCAGCTAATGATTTAGGTCCGGCAACTCGGAAAATTAAAAAAAAAGGTAAAATAAAGCAGGCGCCCTAGACTTACAGAGTCTCCGGCGCGGCTGTAACAGCGTCCGGGCTGCTCACTCTTCTTTCGGGACCACTTATTAGCCTCAAAAATATTTACTGCTTCACCCTCCCACGGACAGTCATGGTGTCTGTGATTGATTGCAGTCAGACAGCTTCCCCAGCCTGTGTGACAGTGTGTCTGGCTGCTTGCAATCTCAAACCCTGTCTGAAGGTCACAGTAGATTGGAGTCAAAATAAATAAATAAAGAATTGTCATAGGGTCCCCCCATATTATGATACCCAGCACAGATAAAGCATACGACCACAGGCTATAGTCCCCAGCCGTGCACTTATCTTGTCTGTGTATCAAAATAAGAGGAACCGCATGTAGCTGTTTTCTATTTGGTGTTTTTTTTCAATTATTTAAATAAATAATTTAAAAAAAAAAAGCGTGTAGTCACTCCCAATTTTGATACCAAGCCATCATAAAAGAAACAGGAGTACTAGTGCTTCAAAAATATTTTATTGAGAAAAAGACACTGTGGCAATTAAAAAACCATTATGGTTAGAAAAAAAAGAAGAAAAAAGGAAAAAAGTGAACCAGGAAAAATTACTAGACTGACAGAATCGTTGGTCCAAACAAAATTTCACATTAGCAGGGTATTGCAAAATAGCCCATGAAAACAATAAAGCACAAAAATTGGACATAAAATGCATAAAAAGTGCATATAAATGTGCGTGTGCAGGTAGACGTAAACAAAGACTGAATGTATATTAATGAGCTAAAGTGCTCATAGTGACCTCAAAATAAATTACACATACCAGCAAAGTCTAATATCCGGAAGACAGAGGAACTGCAGTCAGCTAGTGTTGGATCCTGGAACCTGGCAACACCCTACGTATGTTTCACATGAGTGAGATAACCACCAGCTTCATCAGGGGAAGAGAAAGACGATAGATGTAGACGTGGAAAAAAGTCAAAAAGAGGCTCAGTATTGTATGTGGCCTCCACGTGCCTGTATGACCTCCTTACAATGTCTGGGCATGCTCCTGATGAGGTTGCGGATGGTTACCTGAGGGATCTCCTCCCAGACGGGGACTAAAGCATCCGCCAACTCCTGGACAGTCTGTGGTGCAATGTGACATTGGTGAATGGAGCGAGACATGATGTCTCAGATGTGCTCAATTGGATTCAGGTCTGGGGAACGGGTGGGCCAGTCCATAGCTTCAATGTTTTCATCTTGCAGGAACTGCTGACCCATTACAGCCACATGAGCTCTGACATTGTCCTGCATTAGGAGGAACCCAGGGCCAACCGCACCAGCATATGGTTTCACAATGGGTCTGAAGATCTAATATCGGTACCTCTGGCGAGCACATGGAGGGCTGTAAGGCCCTCCAAACAAATGCTACCCCACACCATTACTGACCCACTGCCAAACCGGTCATGCTGAAGGATGTTGCAGGCAGTATAACATCACTCTCCATGGTGTCTCCAGACTCAGTCACGTCTGTCACATGTGCTCAGTGTGAACCTGCTTTCATCTGTGAAGAGCACAGGGTGCCAGTGGCGAATTTGCCAATTCTGGTGTTCTGTGGCAAATGTCAAGCATCCTGCAGTGTTGGGCAGTGAGCACAACCTCCATCTGTGGACAACGGGCCCTCATACCATCCTCATGGAGTAGGTTTTTAACTGTTTGTGCAGACACATGCACATTTGTGGCCTGCTGGAGGTCATTTTGCAGGGCTCTGGCAGTGCTCTTTCTTTTCCTCCATGCACAAAGGTGGAGGTAGCGGTCCTGCTGCTGGGTTGTTGCCCTCCTACGGCCCCCTCAATGTCTCATGGTCTACTGGCCTGTCTCCTGGTAGCGCCTCTTTCCTCTGGACACTATGCTGACAGACACAGCAAACCTTCTTGCCACAGCTCGCATTGATGTGCCCTCCTGGATGAGCTGCACTACCTGTGCCACTTGTGTGGGTTAATGAATAAATAAAAAGGGAAACAGATGGAAATCCAAACATATATAAATGGCCACTCAATGTAATATTACAGAAAAAGAGAAAAAAACTGAGTTTTGTAGGGCCATACATAATAAAAAGACATAAATGCACCCAATATTGTATGCAAATATTTATTAATATAGCAAGGTTATATAAACAGGGGCACTGTCATAAGAGATGCAAACATAAAATAAATGACAGTGATATGGATACAAAGAATAAGAGGTGTCCCATACTAGGACCTCAACAGCATTATAATGTATAAAAAGTAATAGTTCCAACATTACAGAATGTAATATATAGTCCAGATAGTCAAACTGAGAACAGCCCACCAGGGCATTTATACATACAGCTATCAGTATCCAGTATTTAAAGTTGGAGCAATTGCTTACCCATATTAGAATGCCAGTATGATCGCCGTATCAAAGGTCCAGATAACAGAGGGGGGGAAGCACCGACGCGTTTCGCAGAGATGCTGCCTCAGGGGGCAGTGTGACCCTGTATAGTGAGCCCCAACTATATATACTAGTGAGGGCATTGCCTAAGTACCGCCGTTTTGAGCGCCGCATGCGCTGTGACAATGCTCGAGTCCCGCGCATCACTTCCGGGTCTCCCAGTGGAAGTGACGCTCACCACACGCCGACCGGAGCTCCTCAGTGTGCGAGATCCCAAGCAGCACAGGGCATGCGAGCCACGCGCGGCCATCTTGGATGTTGGCAAATCCATAGGTAAGTGAAGGAAGTTGCCAAAAACATAAATATCAGTGCACTAAAGTGGCGAGCAATAGACCCCCATTATATAATAGATCTATAATAAAGTGCAAGGCAAGTGTGCCTCAAGGTAGCATGCATCCACCGTGATCCAGTAAATTAGGGCATACAGCCGCCCATGGGGATAAAATATCCTAGAATTACATAAATGCCATATAACACAGTGGATGGCTGGTTAAACATAAGGGCAGGCACATACCAGACCCGCACTGGATCAGGGCGGAGGCAAACCACAAAGAGGAGCACAACAGTTCTTCCATACATTATAGGGGAAAAGGTTTCTTTTACAGCTCTTTTAGTGGGTAAACCAAATTGCTCACGGAGAAATAATGATGATGACAAATGATGAATGATGTATGTATGAACAGAATATACAATTACATAGTCATACATGTTCACAAATATACAGAGAGCACATAAAGTGACCTCAGTTAATCCTAGTCATAATTGTATACAGTAGGGAAAGGGAGGGACAGGGAAGGAAAAAAGGGGGAGGGGTGGGAAAGGGGGGGAAGGGGAGGGGAGAGAGGAGACGAGAGAAGGGAGAAGGGGGAGGGGAAAGAAGTCATAGGGTGAATAAACCAACGTAAAAGACAGATTAATGCACTATATCTTCAACCCTCAGAGCAATTGACACAACCTAACAATTGCCAAAAAGCAGTATGTAACCACCATGATCCCAAAAGGGGCATATAAACTTTTGCAGGTTTTGGGCTCCCACAATGAGGGGGGCCTCAAAAACCTCCACACAAAGACCGTATAGTGCAATAAAAATCTCATTAATCAAACATATGCACACATAGTCCCATATTGGGCCAGGGTGGAAACAGACCGCATAAAGGCGCCAAAAACCCCCTATAAGCAAAAAAAGGGGTTACGTATTCGCTCATATCAAAATAGTCTACATGCTCTCGGGGAAGAAGACACATATAAGCAATTACAAAAACCCCTAACAACCCCCATAAACCCTGTAAAATCTAGGTCAGATACATCCTCTATTCTGACAATGAATTCACAGTAAAAATATAATGCATATAGCCATGAGGAAATGTTCGGAGCTTGATCAGAGTTGACACGAAGTGCCTGGCATAAACGGGGATCCGAAGTAGGCTCGCCAATTGATATAGAAACATCTAGCAGATTCACTCAAGGGGGTCCAAAATACAGGTCACATCTCAGAAAAAGAAAGAGAAGGGAAATTAAAAACACATAAATTAAAAGAGCGGAACACAAAGTGAACCGCCCCCAGAGAGACAGATGGCAGGTTACAAAAAGGAAGAGAAACTCAGTTTCTCATTCAAACCAATAGGTGTCATTGTTCCAAGCTGAATAATCCAATTACATTCAAGCTGAGAGAGCATTTTGGTGTAGTCACCACCTCTTGTCCCCAGGTGAACCACATGAACCACCTCTAAGGCTAGGTTGACACACTTCATTTTTTTGAAAACGCAGCAAAATGCAGCAAAAAACGCACCAAGTTTTTTTGACGCGGGTGCGTTTTTGTGCGTTTTTTGCGGCAAAAAACGCACAAAAACGCACCCGCGTCAAAAAAACTTGGTGCGTTTTTTGCTGCGTTTTGCTGCATTTTTGCTCACTGCGTCTTTATGCGTTTTTTATCAGTGAACAAAAAAAAAAGGTCTGATGTCATTTCCTTCTTCAATATGTTCTTCATTCTCCACTAGTGTATGCAGGAGAGCAGACAGCTGTAGAACTACAAGGCTCAGCATACTCCATCCAATAGTGAAGGAAGATATTCCAGCAACTTGAGTCCAAACTCAAGTCTGTTTGGACTCAAGTTGCTGGAATATCTTCCTTTATCATTACCAAAGAATTGCCGACTTTTTCCTTGCACGGTCCACAGGTCTCGGTCTCCTATCAAGCAGGTGAGCTGGGTAAAACCTTAATTCCTTTTTCCATCCAATAGTGTATGCAGGAGAGCAGACAGCAGCTGCAGAACTACAAGGCTCAGCATGCTCCATCCAGGACTGTATGCTGGAGGGAGAGTCAGGGGGAGCAGACCTACAAGGCTCAGCATCCTCCATCTAATAGTGTATGCAGGAGAGCAGACAGCAGCTGTCGAACTACAAGGCTCAGCATCCTTCTTCCAGGACTGTATGCAGGATTTCTTTGCCCCCCCAAACAAAAAAAATGACGTGGGCTTCGCCATATTTTTATATGCTAGCCGGGTACAGCAGGCAGCTACGGGCTGCCCCCAACCCCCAGCTGCCTATTTGTACCTGGCTGGGAACCAAAAATATAGAGAAGCCCTTTTTTTAATTATTTCATGAATTTTATGAAATAATTAAAAAAAAAATGACGTGAGCTTCGCCTAATTTTGATGTCCAGCCGGGTACAACTAGGCAGCTGGGGATTGGAATCCGCAGTGCAGGGTGCCCATGCTTTCTGGGCACCCCCGCTGTGAATTGCAGTATGCAGCCACACCAGAAAATGGCGCTTTCATAGAAGCGCCATCTTCTGGCGCTGTATCCAACTCTTCCAGCTGCCCTGATGCCAGGTGGCTCACTGGGTAATAATGGGGTTAGGGCTAGCTGTATATTATCAGCTGGCCCTAAGCCCGAAATTCATGGTGTCACACCAATATTAGACATGGCCACCATGAATTTCTAGTAAAGATAAAAAAAAACACAACACACAGAAAAATATTTTTATTAGAAATGAAACACAACACAATTAGTGACTCCATATTTATTAAAATAAAGAACCCCCCTCTGCAGTAATCCTGGGTCAAGGGTCCCGCGCCGTCCAATCCGGATCCAATATCATCTGATCGGTTTGCTGGAAGGCAAAGCGATCAGATGATGAGTCAGTTTCAAGTGCCTGAATCACATCACACATCAGCTGATTGTATAAAAGCCAAAAAATACAATCAGCTGATGCATCGGTGCAAAAAAAAAAATACTCACTTATGTGCTGATTACCGGCAGCTCCTTGAGCGGAGTCTGATCCCGTCCGATCGCTGCAGGAGCTGCCGGTAATCAGGGATGAAGTCTCCTGATGCATCCGCTGATAGGTTAAACTGGCCGGCCGCTGGCGTCAGCCCGAGACTTATGATCAGCTGACGCGTCAGGTGACTGCATCAGGTGATCCATCGCCAGGTCCTGCATCCTGCAGGCATACGTACCCGGGGAGACTGGACTCACCCGGAGCGGCGGTACCGGGAGGAGGAGCTGGGAGCGGGCATGGCACCGGGACCCTGCAGACAAGTGAGTATGACATTTTTTTTTCTACTGTTCACTTTTGTTTTCGCAGCCGCTTCAACCTCCTGCCCGTACATGACGCCGCATGGCAGCTGACATGCACAGGACTGGAGGTGGAAGCGGCGGTGACGGTACCGGGAGGATTCACGCTTCTGTGTTTACTGACAGTAGGAATCCTCTTCCTGTACATGTCACTTTACTACCCACCTCCTGCGTTTATAGCTGCGTTTTTGGTCTTAGAAACGCACCAAAACGTACCAAAACGCACCTATTTGCATTTCTCATTGCGTCTTTCAACATCCCATTGCACTCAATGGATGAAAAACGCAGTGAAAAACGCGGGAATAATTGACATGCTGCATTTTTGTGGCACCACAAAAACGCAGCTGAAAAAAAACGCTGTGTGCAGACAGCAAAAATGAAAACTCATAGACTTTGCTGGGGAAGCAAAGTCATCCAGTTTTCTGAGCAAAAACGCACCCGAAAACTGCGCAAAAACGCCGCGAAAAACGCACTGTGTGAACTTACCCTAACTCTAAATTTTTTTGGATCACAACCATGTTCTAATTTATGGTGTCGAGGTAAGGTTTTCAACTGGGGATCATCGAGGTCGATGTCAATAGCATCCAAGATACCCCTTACGTGTTCTCACGTGCGGAGCCTTAGTTCGCGAGTGGTGAGGCCTATATATATCTTGCCACAACCACATGTGGCATAGTATATAACATTATTTGTACGGCAGGTAATATGATGTTGGATCAAAAATTCAGTTCTACCATCTGCCGATACAAAAGATGTTGCCCTCACCATATTGCGACATGCAATACAGGATCCACACGGAAAGAATCCTTTTACAGGTTCCCCCCCACCAAAGATACGGGGTACCTTAGCCACGTAATGACTCTGAACCAATTTGTCGCGCAAGTTGGGTGCACGCCGAGATGTCATTAAAGGACCAGATGGTAATAATGCCCCAATGCATGGATCCGTTTTTAGGACATCCCAATGACGTCTTAATATTGTGCACATCTCCTGCCAATGATCATTAAAGGTGGAAATGAAACGAACAGGCGGGTAAGACTCTTCCTTCTGTTTTGGCTTAGGGACCAACAAGTCAGTCTGCACTGTATTCTGAGCACGCCCAAAACCGCGGCGCACACTCCTCCCACTATATCCCCTTCCCCTTCCCCCCCCTATTTTTTCCTTCCCTGTCCCTCCCTTTCCCTACTGTATACAATTAAGACTAGGATTAACTGAGGTCACTTTATGTGCTCTCTGTATATTTGTGAACATGTATGACTATGTAATTGTATATTCTGTTCATACATACATCATTCATCATTTGTCATCATCATTATTTCTCCATGAGCAATTTGGATTACCCACTAAAAAAGCTGTAAAAGAAACCTTTTCCCCTATAATGTATGGAAGAACTGTTGTGCTCCTCTTTGTGGTTTGCCTCCGCCCTGATCCAGTGCGGGTCTGGTATGTGCCTGCCCTTATGTTTAACCAGCCATCCACTGTGTTATATGGCATTTATGTAATTCTGTGATATTTTATCCCCATGGGCGGCTGTATGCCCTAATTTACTGGATCACGGTGGATGCATGCTACCTTGAGACACACTTGCCTTGCACTTTATTATGGATCTATTATATAATGGGGGTCTATTGCTCGCCACTTTAGTGCACTGATATTTATGTTTTTGGCAACTTCCTTCACTTACCTATGGATTTGCCAACATCCAAGATGGCCGCGCGTGGCTCGCATGCCCTGTGCTGCTTGGGATCTCGCACACACTGAGGAGCTCCGGTCGGCGTGTGGTGACGCTCCCCTTGTGAGCGTCACTTCCGCTGGGAGACCCGGAAGTGATGCGTGGGACTCGGGCATTGTCACAACGCATGCGGCGCTCAAAAGAGCGGTAATTAGGCAATGCCCTCACTAGTATATATAGTTGGGGCTCACTATACAGAGTCACACTGCCCCCCGAGGAAGCATCTCTGCGAAACGCATCGGGGCTTCCCCCCTCTGTTACCTGGACCTTTGATACGGCGATCATACTGGCATTCTAATATGGGTAAGCAATTGCTCCAACTTTAAATACTGGATACTGATAGCTGTATGTATAAATGCCCTGGTGGTCTGTTCTCAGTTTGACTATCTGGACTATATATTACATTCTGTAATGTTGGAACTATTACTTTTTATACATTATAATGCTGTTGAGGTCCTAGTATGGGACACCTCTGATTCTTTGCATCCATATCACTGTCATTTATTTTATGTTTGCATCCCTTATGACAGTGCCCCTGTTTATATAACCTTGCTATATTAATAAATATTTGCATACAATATTGGGTGCGTTTATGTCTTTTTATTATGCATGGCCCTACAAAACTCAGTTTTTTTCTCTTTTTCTGCACTTGTGTGGGTTGTAGAGTCCGTCTCATGCTACCATGAGTGTGAAAGCACAACCAACATTCAAAAGTGACCAACACATCAGCCAGAGAGCATTGGTGCTGAGATGTGGTCTGTGGTCCCCACCTGCAGAAACACTCCATTATTGAGTATGTCTTGATAATTGCCAATAATTTCCATCTGATGTCTATTCCATTTACACAACAGCATGTGAAATTGATTTTCAATCAGTGTTGCTTCCTAAGTGGACAGTCTGATTTCACAGAAGTTTGATTAACTTGGAGTTATATTCGGTTAGTTAAGTGTTCCCTTTAATTTTTTGAGCAGTATATATATGTATATACATATATATATATATATATATATATATATATATATATATATAAACATATTAATTATATATATATATATATATATAAACATATTTTATATATATATATATATATATATATATATATATATATATATATATATATACACACATACACACACACAGTACAGACCAAAAGTTTGGACACACCTTCTCACTCAGAGGTTTCTTTATTTTCATGACTCTGAAAATTGTAGATTCACATTGAAGGCATCAAAACTATGAATTAACACATGTGAAATGAAATACTTAACAAAAAAGTATGAACCAATTGAAAATATGTCTTATATTCTAGGTTCTTCAAAGTAGCCACCTTTTGCTTTGATTAGTGCTTTGCACACTCTTGGCATTCTCTTGATTAGCTTCAAGAGGTAGTCACCGGGAATGGTCTTCCAACAATCTTGAAGGATTTCCCAGAGATGCTTAGCACTTGTTGGCCCTTTTGCCTTCACTCTGCGGTCCAGCTCACCCCAAACCATCTCGATTGGGTTCTCGTCTAGTGACTGTGGAGGCCAGGTCATCTGGCATAGCACCCCATCACTCTCCGTCTTAGTCAAATAGCCCATATACAGCTTGGAGGTGTGTTTGAGGTAATTGTCCTGTTGAAAAATAAATGCTAGTCCAACTAAACGCAAACCGGATGGAATATCATGCCACTGCAAGATGCTGTGGTAGCCATGCTGGTTCAGTATGCCTTTAATTTTGAATAAATCCCCAACAGTGTCACAAGCAAAGCACCCCCACACCACCACACCTCCTCCTCCATGCTTCACGGTGGGAACCAGGCATGTAGAGTCCATCCGTTCACCTTTTCTGCGTCGCACAAAGACACGGTGGTTGGATCCAAATATCTCAAATTTGGACTCTTCAGACCAAAGCACAGATTTCTACTGGTCTAATGTCCATTCCTTGTGTTCTTTAGCCCAAACAAGTCTCTTCTGCTTGTTGCCTGTCCTTAGCAGTGGTTTCCTAGCAGCTATTTTACCATGAAGTCCTGCTGCACAAAGTCGCCTCTTAACAGTTGTTCTAGAGATATGTCTGCTGCTAGAACTCTGTGTGGCATTGACCTGGTCTCTAATCTGAGCTGCTGTTAACCTGCGATTTCTGAGGCTGGTGACTCGGATAAACTTATCCTCCAAAGCAGAGGGGACTCTTGTTCTTCCTTTCCTGGGGCGGTCCTCATGTGAGCCAGTTTCTTTGTAGCGTTTGATGGTTTTTGCTACTGCACTTGGGGACACTTTCAAAGTTTTCCCAATTTTTCGGACTGACTGACCTTCATTTCTTAAAGTAATGATGGCCACTCGTTTTTCTTTACTTAGCTGCTTTTTTCTTGCCATAATACAGATTTTAACAGTCTATTTAGTAGGACTATCAGCTGTGTATCCACCAGACATCTGCACAAAACAACTGATGGTCCCAACCCCATTTATAAGGCAAGAAATCCCACTTATTAAACCTGACAGGGCACACCTGTGAAGTGAAAAACATTTCCGGTGACTACCTCTTGAAGCTCATCAAGAGAATGCCAAGAGTGTGCAAAGCAGTAATCAAAGCAAAAGGTGGCTACTTTGAAGAACCTAGAATATAAAACATATTTTCAGTTGTTTCAAACTTTTTTGTTAAGTATTTCATTCCACATGTGTTAATTCATAGTTTTGATGCCTTCAATGTGAATCTACAATTTTCAGAGTCATGAAAATAAAGAAAACTCTATGATTGAGAAGGTGTGTCTAAACTTTTGGTCTGTACTGTAAGTATATATATATATATATATATCTATATATATAATTGCCTTATTCTGTCTGTCTGTCTGTCTGTCATGCTCCAAAATTGTGTCACGGTGACAGTGTCACCGTGACATGTCCTTACGGTGACACAAAGCTGATTGGCCGCTGGGTTCGCCATGGCCCCGCCCCCCCACACGGATTGGCCTCTCGCCCCGGCATCCTGCAGGCATTGGCAACTCGCCCACGCCACGCCCCGCCCCCCTCACGCAATAGACGTTAGCTCTCGCCCCCCCCCCCCCCCCCACCGCATTGCCCGAACTGACACGGTCACGGAGCCACGAATCCCAGGTGAGTACTGTACTCCCCCCCCTTTCCCCCCTCCCCAACGGGAGCCCACATCAGCGTACGCCGCCGCCGTATGCTGGTGTGGGCTCCCGTGCGAGCGGGGGACGTGTTGCGCTGGTAACCATGCTTGCATAGTTACCAGTAAATCAAGGTCCTGCAGCGGCGCGACTTCCACAAGCACAAACATAACAGCACACACACACGCATACACACACACATCAGATCGCACTCACTCTCACAAACACCTCACACACACCTCACACACCTCACACACACATCGCATCCACATACTCACAGCATCCGGCGATATCGCTTGCTTCTCGGCCTCGATACTGTGCTGTTGTGATCTTCCAGGACCTGACGGAGGATCACATGGCCAGAGGCATGTGGTATGTCCGGATGTTGTGAGTATCAGCGCGTATGTGCGATATCGTCAGTGTCTGTGAGTGGATGCGATCGGGTGTGTGTGAGTGGATGCGATCGGGTGTGTGTGAGTGTATGCGATCGGGTGTGTGTGAGTGGATGCGATCGGGTGTGTGTGAGTGGATGCGATCGGGTGTGTGTGAGTGGATGCGATCGGGTGTGTGTGAGTGGATGCGATCGGGTGTGTGTGAGTGGATGCGAGGGGCTGAGGCTGGGGACAGAGAGGGGCTGAGGCTGGGGACAGAGAGGGGCTGAGGCTGGGGACAGAGAGGGGCTGAGGCTGGGGACAGAGAGGGGCTGAGGCTGGGGACAGAGAGGGGCTGAGGCTGGGGACAGAGAGGGGCTGAGGCTGAGGACAGAGAGGGGCTGATGCTGCGGGTAGAGAGGCTGATGCTGGTGCAGCATGGGGGATGGATTACAATGGGGGGTGCGCAGCATGGGGGATAGAGCACGTTTGGGAGTGCGCAGCATGGGGAATGGAGCACGTTTGGGAGTGCACAGCATGGCGGATGGAGCACGTTTGGGAGTGCGCAGCATGGCGGATGGAGCACGTTTGGGAGTGCGCAGCATGGCGGATGGAGCACGTTTGGGAGTGCGCAGCATGGCGAATGGAGCACGTTTGGGAGTGCGCAGCATGGCGGATGGAGCACGTTTGGGAGTGCGCAGCATGGCGGATGGAGCACGTTTGGGAGTGCGCAGCATGGCGGATGGAGCACGTTTGGGAGTGCGCAGCATGGCGGATGGAGCACGTTTGGGAGTGCGCAGCATGGCGGATGGAGCACGTTTGGGAGTGCGCAGCATGGCGGATGGAGCACGTTTGGGAGTGCGCAGCATGGCGGATGGAGCACGTTTGGGAGTGCGCAGCATGGCGGATGGAGCACGTTTGGGAGTGCGAAGCATGGCGGATGGAGCACGTTTGGGAGTGCGCAGCCTGGCGGATGGAGCACGTTTGGCAGTGCGCAGCATGGCGGATGGTGCACGTTTGGGAGTGCGCAGCATGGCGGATGGTGCACGTTTGGGAGTGCGCAGCATGGCGGATGGTGCACGTTTGGGAGTGCGCAGCATGGCGGATGGTGCACGTTTGGGAGTGCGCAGCATGGCGGATGGAGCACGATGGGAAGTGCGCAGCATGGGAGATGGAGCACGATGGGGAGTGCGCTGCATGGGGGATGGAGCACGATGGGAAGTGCACAACACACCACACACACACACGCACTGCACAACACACCACACACACACACACACACTGGGAACCACAAACAACTGCCCTACACAGACACCTACACACACAGACAACGCTGCACACACACAACACCCAACACACAAACACCGCGGCACACACAAATATACGCACATACCGCACAACACACACATTGCACAAAACATACCTACCCCCAAAACACACCACACACACACAAACCGCGCAACACACAACGCTACAGACACACAGCGCTCCACAAACAACGCAACACACATACAACACCGCTCTCACCCCCGTCACACCCAGACAACACCCAGAACATGTACAGCGCCTACACAAACACTTGGTAACTACACACAACATATATATATATATATATATATATATAACAAAAATCATACATGAACTACACAATACGTACATTCTAGAATACCCGATGCGTAGAATCGGGCCACCTTCTAGTATATATATATATGTATATTCTATTTACCTATCTACAAGTATCTAGTAGCTAGCTAGCATCAAACTGTCTGTGCATATATTTAACACATAAAAACCATTCATTTGATTATCATGCCTTTTTTTTTGGTTCTTGTCCCATGGATGGCACACAGATGATACAAACATCCATATGAACGGCACACAGCTAGCATTCACATACACATACTGTGTAGATGGTCACAAGGATGGTAAAAATGGGCGGTGGAACACATGCATTTTTTATATGCACTTGTGAAAACTTAGCTTCTAGGTCAATCTGATGTTTCTACTATGACACTGACAACACAAACTATATATTCCCTACTTAAAATCCATGACCATAACAAAAAGGGTAATATAATTTAACATTTATATAGTGAATCTTTGAGCAAAAAAAATAAAAATAGAAACATTCTGAAATACAGTTTTATTTTTGTCTTATATTTTTTTCCAAAAAATAAAAAATGGCAATATAAAAATGACAACAAAATAATAAAGTCTCATGCATCAAGATAACAAAGATCTACAAATTATTTGACTAACCAAAAGAAAAATGTTGAGCTTATGAAGCCACTAAAAAGGGTGAAAATGGCACGATCTTGACCTGGTTAGAACTGTAGAAATAAAATCAATTTGTATTTTGACTTTGAACTGGCCAGCCTTGGCAATTGTAGATCACAAAGTATCATCTAAGTTTAATTCCTGATCATTAGGTCTTACAGTGAGTTCATATTGGTGGTTGATATAATAAAGAGATATAATAATGGGTGAGAATGAAACCATCTGTAGTTGATGGCGGACATGACTTATTATAGATACTTGTTTTATTTCCTGAGCGGGAGAGGTTTGTTCATTTATCTTCTAATCTGTGGTCATAAAATTGTACTTCAAATGTCTCATTATTGTGTAAACTGTGGAGAAACAAGTATTTTTTACATAGCCAGTTCTCCAGCTAGTTTCTCCTTCCTGGAAGGACTAATCTTTTGATGTTAAAAGAACTGTGTGGGATCTGTCTCTACAGAGGACAAAGACTCCTAAGCCTTTTGAATGGTCAATTTTTCATTTCTGAGTTATGAATATTGATTCAAGACATAATCTTTGTTTTTTTGAATTAATATTTACATAAAAGATATTCACAGTCTACCCCCTAAGTCTAGAGGTCCTCCACCAGTGTCAGGGAGCTGTCTGGGTATTTTTTCCCACGATTTGCTCTGCTATTCTGTTAACAATAGAGGCTCATTAACGTTTGGCCCTCCAAGTTAGAGCAGCCCAAGCCTGAGTCGCAGGACGTCTGCCCAATATGTAAAATAACAGAATGAATAGGTTCCTTGGAAACAATGATAACAAGGGCTGGTTGAGCTAACTTTGACAGCGTGTGGTAATTTTCCAGCCCACTGCTCCTGTAAAGAGTACTGGCACTCGAAGCAAAGACTACCAGGCTAAGTGCTGTGAATAGCTACAAACAAGTGTAGACTATCTGATGATGTCATACCCGCAATGTGACAGATTGAGCTCACTTCTTTCATGTGATTCGGGGGCCCACATTTAACTCTTTCTGGGTGCAGTATAAAAGAGACATACTGACGAATAATCTAATAATTGGGCGAGAGAGTGGCAGGGAAATCCCAGGTGAGGTCTCATTATGGGACTTCTGGTAAAGTGGTTAATCAATCATTATGCTTGGAGGATCACATCTAAATCCCACACCACATGACTGGCCCCAGGGAAACTTCAACTATAGTATTTTTTTAATTAATATCCTAAAAATCTGAGCAAATATGACAGTTAAAAATAATTATATTTAAAAAGGATTTTCTATAATAAGTTTAGTATCAATGACTACTTGGGAAAAAATGGCAGGTCACTAGAATTAATATCAGGCATTGGAAGTTCTTAAGAAAATGATATATTTTCAATTATTGATGCTTTGGCCTGTAAGCAATTATAGAGTTGTTATGTGGTCACAACAATGAGTTAAATATTCAATGTCGCATTAGCAATATACAATTTAAATATGCAGCTTTTCCTTCTGCAGGGTCACGCAAAATGTATTGTTTGCTTTGCAAATCATAATGATCATATTAAGATATAAATCAGATGTATTCAGTTTCTGCTAAAAATACGTATTCTGTGCTCATATTTATTTATTACAGTGTGGTGGAAAGTCATGGAGACTACGCAATGCTCTGTTTTATAGAAGTGCCACCTGCTCTAGCATTGGCTTTTAATACATTGGCAAGAAAAACAAAGGATTTCATGTCACACCAGAAAGAAAGTATGAGAGATGTGTTGTGCAAAAATGGACCCCGATTGCGATGTTTAAACACATCTATACTGGAGAACTTTAAAACAGAATGCTACTGATTAATAAATTGTTTAACTATTGATTTTTTTTGTACTATTATTCCTACACTTCTTAATTAAATTATAATAGTGGTGGTTGCTTACTCTCTCCGGCACCAGTTTCTGCAGATACTGCCAAATTACTGGCTAGGTAGTCGTATCTCCATAGTTCCATTAGTCAATGACATTGGTTTTTTTCCCCTTTTTTTCAACTCTTGCCTCACAATTTTATTACATGTAACATAAATACATATGTGGTAGCCTAGTTTTGTTTTGTTTTTTTGTTTTTCATTTTTACATGATTTTACTTTGTGGTTTCTCTAAGGGTTTTCTGCTGTTTCATAACATAATGAGCCAACTTTTGCCATAAAAAAATTACTTAAAAGGAACCTGTCTGTTAGGAAATGTTGAATGTTGTAAAATATATGTAAAAGAGAAGGATAAGCTTAACTGATTTGAAATAAATGACCAAGGCACACCAGAGGTGAAGTGTTTGAAAAATAACAGAGAATGGAGAATGAATCTTCTTTTTGATTGCTTTTAATGATGTGCTCAAAGGTAAAAACATATGACATGTCACTTAACCACCGTTTCGGCTTGTCTCGTGAGCCTTTTTCAAGGAGATCATGTCTACTGGTGTGGTGCAAAAAAAGGAATCACTAAGTGGTGTACTATATACAGTGCCTACAAGTAGTATTCAACCCCCTGCAGATTTAGCAGGTTTGATAAGATGCAAATAAGTTAGAGCCTGCAAACTTCAAACAAGAGCAGGATTTATTAACAGATGCATAAATCTTACAAACCAACAAGTTATGTTGCTCAGTTAAATTTTAATAAATTTTCAACATAAAAGTGTGGCTCAATTATTATTCAACCCCTAGGTTTAATATTTTGTTGAATAACCCTTGTTTGCAATTACAGCTAATAATCGTCTTTTATAAGACCTGATCAGGCCGGCACAGGTCTCTGGAGTTATCTTGGCCCACTCCTCCATGCAGATCTTCTCCAAGTTATCTAGGTTCTTTGGGTGTCTCATGTGGACTTTAATCTTGAGCTCCTTCCACAAGTTTTCAATTGGGTTAAGGTCAGGAGACTGACTAGGCCACTGCAACACCTTGATTTTTTCCCTCTTGAACCAGGCCTTGGTTTTCTTTGCTGTGTGCTTTGGGTCGTTGTCTTGTTGGAAGGTGAAATGACGACCCAACTTTAACCCCTTCACGACCTTGGACGGATCTATCCGTCCAGGATCGTGTCCCGTTAAGCCCCGCCCCCTGCCGCGGGCAGGCGGCGTGGATCGGCACACATATCAGCTGTTTTCAACAGCTGACATGTGTGCCTGCTAGCCGCGGGTGGAATCGCTTCCACCCGCGGCCATTAACCCCTTAAATCTTGCTGCCAAAGTCTGGCAGCAAGATTTAAATGCACGCGGCCATGTTTGTTACTTACCGCCGCCCCCACCGGAAGTCACGTGTGTTATCACATGACTATTGGTGGTTGCCATCGTAGCACAGGGTCATGTGATGACGCCTGCTGCTATGATCTTTCACTTTCATTTTCCCTCGGCCGAGAGCAGAGGGAAAACCAAAGTGAGTGAATCTGCTGATTACAGCGGTATTGCTGTGATCAGCAGATAGCGATCAGCGATCGGATTGCTGAT
Source organism: Anomaloglossus baeobatrachus (assembly GCF_048569485.1). Lineage (NCBI taxonomy): Eukaryota > Metazoa > Chordata > Amphibia > Anura > Aromobatidae > Anomaloglossus > Anomaloglossus baeobatrachus. The sequence continues at coordinate 831,973,350 of NC_134353.1, read as the reverse complement.
TGCTATAGCCCCCTAGGGGGACTAGTAAAATAAAAAAAAAAGTAAAAAAAAAAGTTTTAAAAAATAAAAAAAAAAAAACAAAAAACCTAAAAGTTCAAATCACCCCCCTTTCCCCCCCATTGAAAATTAAAGGGTTAAAAAATAAATAAATATACACATATTTGGTATCGCCGCGTTCAGAAATGCCCGATCTATCAAAATATAAAATCAATTATTCTGATTGGTAAACGGCGTAGTGGCAAAAAAATTCCAAACGCCAAAATTACGTTTTTTGGTCGCCGCAAGTTTTGCGCAAAATGCAATAACAGGCGATCAAAACGTAGCATCTGCGCAAAAATGGTACCATTATAAACGTCAGCTCGATACGCAAAAAATAAGCCATCACTGAGCCATAGATCCCAAAAAATAAGAACTCTACGTGTTTCGGAAAATGGCGCAAAACGTGCGCCACTTTTATTGGACAAACTTGTGAATTTTTTTAAACCCCTTAGATACAAGTAAACCTATACATGTTTGGTGTCTACAAACTCGCACCGACCTGAGGCATCACACCCAGACATCAGTTTTACCATATAGTGAACACCGTGAATAAAATATCCCAAAAACTATTGTACGATCCCACTTTTTTTGCAATTTTTCCGCACTTGGAATTTTTTTGCCGTTTTCCAGTACACTATATGGTAAAACTTATGATTTCAGTTAAAAGTATAACTCGTCCCGCAAAAAACAAGCCCTCATATGGCAAGAATAATAAAAAAGTTACGGCTCTTGGAAGAAAAGGAGCAAAAAACAAAAACGCAAAAACGGAAAGTGCCCGGGGGCTGAAGGGGTTAATCCTTGATGGAGGAGCGGAGGTTCTTGGCAAAATCTCCAGGTAGGCCGTGCTATCCATCTTCCCATGGATGCGAACCAGATGGCCAGGCCCCTTGGCTGAGAAACAGCCCCACAGCATGATGCTGCCACCACCATGCTTGACTGTAGGGATGGTATTCTTGGGGTCGTATGCAGTGCCATCCAGTCTCCAAACGTCACGTGTGTGGTTGGCACCAAAGATCTCGATCTTGGTCTCATCAGACCAGAGAACCTTGAACCAGTCTGTCTCAGAGTCCTCCAAGTGATCATGAGCAAACTGTAGACGAGCATTGACATGACGCTTTAAAAGTAAAGGTACCTTACGGGCTCATCTGGAACGGAGACCATTGCGGTGGAGTACGTTACTTATGGTATTGACTGAAACCAATGTCCCCACTGCCATGAGATCTTCCCGGAGCTCCTTCCTTGTTGTCCTTGGGTTAGCCTTGACTCTTCGGACAAGCCTGGCCTCGGCACGGGTGGAAACTTTCAAAGGCTGTCCTGGCCGTGGAAGGCTAACAGTAGTTCCATAAGCCTTCCACTTCCGGATGATGCTCCCAACAGTGGAGACAGGTAGGCCCAACTCCTTGGAAAGGGTTTTGTACCCCTTGCCAGCCTTGTGACCCTCCACGATCTTGTCTCTGATGGCCTTGGAATGCTCCTTTGTCTTTCCCATGTTGACCAAGTATGAGTGCTGTTCACAAGTTTGGGGAGGGTCTTAATTAGTCAGAAAAGGGTGGAAAAAGAGATAATTAATCCAAACATGTGAAGCTCATTGTTCTTTGTGCCTGAAATACTTCTTAATACTTTAGGGGAACCAAACAGAATTCTGGTGGATTGAGGGGTTGAATAATAAATGACCCTCAGAATAAACTTTTCACAATTTAAAAAAAAAATAAAAAAAGAAATAACATTCTTTTTTGCTGCAGTGCATTTCACACTTCCAGGCTGATCTACAGTCCAAATGTCACAATGCCAAGTTAATTCCGAATGTGTAAACCTGCTAAATCTGCAGGGGGTTGAATACTACTTGTAGGCACTGTATGTACATGGGGTAAATGCATTAATATGAGCTTTGGGACAAAAGGGACATTTCAAAGTGAAGAGACCTGAGTAAGGTTTGGGCGGTACAGTGGCTCAGTGGTTAGCACTGCAGTCTTGCAGCGCTGGGGTCCTGGGTTCAAATCCCACCAAGGACAACATCTGCAAGGAGTTTGTATGTTCTCCCCGTGTTTGCATGGGTTTCCTCCAGGTTCTCCGGTTTCCTCCTATAATCCAAAGACATACAGATGGGAAATTTATATTTTATAGATTGAGAGCCCCAATGGGGACAGTGTTCCTGATGTATGTAAAGCGCTGCAGAATATGTTAGCGCTATATAAAAATAAAGATTTTTTTTTTAAGGGTCCTCAATTTGGACTATACGTAGACTTTGATGTAAAATAGCTTTTCTTCCATTGAAGGAACATGTATCCAGACCCTATGGTGTGGCTCTTGTCTGTCATAAAAAGACACCCTTGTGTCACATAACGTTTATGCTGTCTAGGACTTTTAGAAGTTAACACCGGTCCATGCAATAGATGCCAGTATAATAAGTACTTGTGAGGAATGTGGAAATATTTCTACCAGGATAACGGTTTCTCTTTAGAAAATACTGTAGAGGTATTGACAAGCTGTCAAAGAGTTTACAGGGGATCTTAGGTAGTAGCAGCTGATGTACTGGCTAGGGGCTGGCTGCTGTTCTTTTGTACCCCCCGGCTCCTTCGATTGCTATGCAGCTGGGGCAGCATGACCGCCACCCCTTCCTCCAAACTGGGTATGTCACTCAGATGTTCTTGACTCCCTGTGGGGTCTAGAATATCATCATCCCCGTATAATCTTCCACCCACTCCACACCTCTGTTCTTATCACCAGTCTGCCCACTGCCAAAAGGTGCAGCAGTTAGCACCTGTGTTTCGTCATTATCAGAGATGTGCTGCGGTGGTCAACTAGTCATCCCACATCCTCACCCTCAAACTGAAAAAGTGGTTGGGCATCAGTGCATTCAATCTCTTTGACTTCTGGGGCAGAGCCATGTTTGATGGGTCATGGAACCCCAGTCAGTGGCGTCATCAAAGAGCAGAAATGACTGCTGCATGGCATGACTGCTTGGCTAATTTGCAACGGGGAGAGATGAAAGCCACATACCCAGGTGCCAACTCTGTGCATTCAGCAAAAGATTGGGTGGGAGACAATGCAAAGGAAGTGGAGGCACTCTCAACCATCTAATCTGCAAACTAATCTACTTATTCTGGCCTGACCATCTGTACAGTGGTATTCAGAACACCAAAATAATGTGCAACACCCTCTCGCCTGCATGCACCAGATGAAGGTGTTTCAATTGGGTGCATAGCAGGCACAGACTGACCACATCTTCTCCATAAAGCAACTACACCACTAAGACGGCTAAGTCCTCTCCCTGCAGCAACTCCACCATCAACACCAGCAGCACCATAGCCTTATTTGATGCTATAATAATTTTTGTTCACACAAATGCACTAAGTATTATACAGCCTGTATATTGACCGCTAACTCTGTCCCTCACTCCAGCTGCATCCTGTCCATACACTAGTTAGAGCAAAATGGCGGCCCCACCCGTGATCTGGTGGTTGTACAGGCCAGGTCACATGATGTGTGCTGGCCATTCACAGCCATGCCAATACTTGGTATGGCAATGATGGTGCAGGAAGTGCCCATAGCATACTAGCTTGTTGATTGGCTATGTGCTTGCCAATCACGGAAATGCAAGTAGCCATGTTGGCTACTGGAATTAGTGTAATTGGCTGGTTGCATCACGTCATCAGGTCTTATATAGGAAGCAGCTCAAAAAGAATTTATCTTGTAGAGAAAGATTAGATTATAGCAGGCATATAGGCAGTATAAAATAAATAAATATTTTTTAAAAAATGTTGTGGGGTCCCCCTGTATTTATATAACCAGCTAAAGCAGCAGCTGCAAGCTGATAGACTGGGAAGGGGACAATATCCATGACCCTTGCAACCCTGATAATACTGGCCCACAGCTGTCAGCTTTACCTTGCCTGGTTAGCAAAAATAGAAAAGACTCCCCATGTCTTAAATAAATATATAATTGAAAGAAACAGCATGGGTCTCTCTAGTACTGGAGCTTGAAGATGAATATTGGGCACATTTTTAATGAGTTGTATTAGTAAATTGCACAGCCTAACAATTTAAGCATATTTATCATTTGTTTTTCAAAGACTTCCCTTTTAGGATTGTATCTATATACATATGACATCCTTAAAAGTGTAGATTTACATGACCAGATCTGAAGACACTTAAAGCCAGGAAAACTAATAAAATTGTTCTACAGTTTGCATGATGTCACAATATATGAGTAACTACCAACAATTCAGCACTGACACATCTAAAAAGCATGGCTGGTATTCAGCGTTCAGACCAAAAGCAATGAGTGTTATGGACTAATGAGGCAAACTGGATATCACATTTGGCTCAAACTGGAGGCTCTTTGTCTATTGAAGACTTGAAAAGGCCTACTGAATTTTGTAATGTGGTCAGAATATTAACATAATCCTCAGATTTTGCTACTTTTTTATCTATCATACAATACTATGACAACTTCATTCTGCAATGACAAAATGAGACCAAACACATGGTCAAGGTCATATGGACCTATTAGAAACAGGGATCCAATGACAACTGATCACAACATCAGCAAGTCTGTCTTGAGGTTAAAGCTATGAGCAGACCTTCTGAAGTTCAGGTTTGCTGGTTCAGCTGGATTGTAGATAAAATTCAGTTTGGGACCAAGACTTTACCTGAACTTGATCAAGCAGCCTGAATCCTATTGGAAGTCACTGATTGGATAGCTCAGCTCTCCACCCACATACAGCCAGCCAGAGAAAAAGGATTTCGGGTGAGAGAAGGCAGGATATTTTTCTTTATTTTTTATTTTTGACATTACATCTGAAAACGCTGTTTTTGCCCCCAGTGAGAACCATTCAGAGACTGCAAGTGGCTCCCACTGGGCTGAGCACTGAGCGGACCAGAGTATCCGGATGTTCAATTGCGTAGCTAGCATACAGTACACCAGCTTCAAACTTGGACACTATTTTTTTGAAAAGTGTGTGTTTGGTATGAACCCTGAACTTTCTAGTTTGGGTTCACTCATCTCTAATGAAAGTTACTGTAAGATAACCAAAGTTTCTAATTAGATGCTTGATACAACTCATTAGTTTTCACAGTGTATCTAGCAGATTGTATTTAAGCTTAAAGGGGTTAACTAGTAATTAGATATTTTATAGCTTATCCTTAGTATAAAGGTACCGTCACACTAAGTGACACTCCAGCGATCCCACCAGCAATCTGACCTGGCAGGGATCGCTGGAGCATCACTACATGGTCGCTGGTGAGCTGTCAAACAGGCAGATCTCCACAGCAATCAAAGATCAGCCACCAGCCACCAGCGACCCATGTAACGACGCTGTGCTTGGTAACCATAGTACACATCGGGTTACTAAGCAAAGCGCTTTGCTTATAGTTACCCGATGTGTACCTTGGCTACGTGTGCAGGGAGCAGGGAGCCGGCTTCTAGAAGCTGCGGATGCTGGTAACCAAAGTAAATATCGGGTAACCAAGCAAAGCCTTTGCTTGGTTACCCGATGTGTACCTTGGTTACCAGCGTCCGCAGAAGACAGCTCCCTGCACATTCAGATCATTGCTCTCTCGCTGTCAAACACAGCGATCTGTGCTTCACAGCGGGAGAGCAACGACCAAAAAATGGTCCAGGACATTCAACAATGACCTCACAGCAGGGGCCAGGTTGTTGCTGGATATCACACACAGCGATATCGCTAGCAAGATCACTGTTGCATCACAAAAACTGTGACTCAGCAGCGATGTCGCTAGTGATGTCGCTTAGTGAGACGTGGCCTTAAGTCATCAATATCAGCTTGGTGGAGATTAGACATCCCATCTGATTACCTGTTTGCAACTCCTGTAACCACCAGGTGTAGCAGTATAAAGAGCTAGAAAAGCACAGCTTGCTTCATGGTGTAGTGGCCATTCTGGGGTACTGCAGGTCAGCTATTATTCACTTCAATGTGGGATGAGCTGCAGCATCCAAGAACAACCAATACACAGTAAACATAGCTTTACTCTTTTACCTTTTTATATTGTGTACACCCAATCAGCACAGAGGCTGGAAAAAGCTGATCGGTAGGGATTTTGGGTGGCAACTCCCCACAGTGCTGACATTCATGACCTATGCCATTGATATTTAAGTACTGGTCAACCCTTTTAAATAAGTAAAAAAATAGTATTGTGTATCAGCTCTAGAGATGAGCGAACCGGTCCCGGTTCGGCTCGAGTTCGGTTCGCCAAACGGAGGTCTCGTTCGAGTTCGGTTCGTCGAACGTTCGACGAACCGAACTCGAACTGCATAGGAAACAATGGCAGGCAATCATAAACACATAAAAACACCTAGTAAACACCCTCAAAGGTGTCCAAAAGGTGACAAACAACTCACAACACAACACAAACACATGGGAAAGTGACAAGAACATATACTCATGCGAAAACAAAAGAGCTGGATAAGGAAAAAGAGGAGGACACACAGATATATGAGTATATGCAAGGAAACGTCGATGCCATTACTGTGCAACTTGAGCCCTGCTCATTTTAGGCTTCCAATCTGGATAAATTGCCTGAGCTTGCCACGAACGCCTTGGGGATCTTGTCGTGTCCTGCAGCCAGCGTTATCTCGGAACCTGTCTTCAGTCTGCTGGCAGATAAGCACATGTGTCTGTCCACTGACAATGTGGACATGGCCCTCAGAGGACTTTTCTTCCCCTGGGTCAGCCAGGGGAGGTGAAAGGCACGCGTATTTTTGAGAGTGCTTCATGCAAAGCATCTTTTT